>NW_026286191.1:0-3478 GCF_023373465.1 Oncorhynchus keta | reverse complement strand
GGCAGAAGGTTGGTAGTTGACAGAAGGTTGGTAGTTGACAGGAGAGGAGGTTGGTAGTTGACAGAAGGTTGGTAGTTGGCAGAAGGTTGGTAGTTGACAGAAGGTTGGTAGTTGACAGAAGGTTGGTAGTTGACAGGAGAGGAGGTTGGTAGTTGACAGAAGAGGAGGTTGGTAGTTGACAGAAGGTTGGTAGTTGACAGAATAAGAGGTTGGTAGTTGACAGAAGGCTGGTAGTTGACAGAAGGTTGTTAGTTGACAGAAGGTTGGTAGTTGACAGTAAAGGAGGTTGGTAGTTGACAGAAGGCTGGTAGTTGACAGAAGGTTGGTAGTTGACAGAAGGTTGGTAGTTGACAGTAAAGGAGGTTGGTAGTTGACAGAAGGCTGGTAGTTGCTAGAAGGTTGGTAGTTGATAGAAGGTTGGTAGTTGACAGAAGGTTGGTAGTTGATAGAAGGTTGGTAGTTGACAGAAGGTTGGTAGTTGACAGAAGGTTGGTAGTTGACAGAAGGTTGGTAGTTGACAGAAGGTTGGTAGTTGACAGAAGGTTGGTAGTTGACAGAAGGTTGGTAGTTGACAGAAGGTTGGTAGTTGATAGAAGGTTGGTAGTTGACAGAAGGTTGGTAGTTGACAGAAGGTTGGTAGTTGATAGAAGGTTGGTAGTTGACAGGAGAGGAGGTTGGTAGTTGACAGAAGGTTGGTAGTTGACAGGAGAGGAGGTGGGAAGTTGACAGAAGGCTGGTAGTTGACAGAAGTTGGGTGTTTGACAGAAGGTTGGTAGTTGACAGAAGGTTGGTAGTTGACAGAAGGTTGGTAGTTGACAGAGGGTTGGTAGTTGACAGAGGGTTGGTAGTTGACAGAAGGTTGGTAGTTGACAGAAGGTTGGTAGTTGACAGAAGGTTGGTAGTTGACAGAAGGTTGGTAGTTGACAGAAGGTTGGTAGTTGACAGAAGTTTGGTAGTTGATAGAAGGTTGGTAGTTGACAGAAGGTTGGTAGTTGACAGAAGTTTGGTAGTTGATAGAAGGCTGGTAGTTGACAGAAGGTTGGTAGTTGATAGAAGGTTGGTAGTTGACAGAAGGTTGGTAGTTGACAGAAGTTTGGTAGTTGACAGAAGGTTGGTAGTTGACAGAAGGTTGGTAGTTGACAGAAGGTTGGTAGTTGACAGAGGGTTGGTAGTTAATAGAAGGTTGGTAGTTGACAGAGGGTTGGTAGTTGACAGAGGGTTGGTAGTTGACAGAGGGTTGGTAGTTGACAGAGGGTTGGTAGTTGACAGAAGGTTGGTAGTTGATAGAAGGTTGGTAGTTGAGAGACGGTTGGTAGTTGACAGAAGGTTGGTAGTTGACAGGAGAGGAGGTTGGTAGTTGACAGCAGGTTGGTAGTTGACAGAAGGTTGGTAGTTGACAGAAGGCTGGTAGTTGACAAGAGAGGAGGTTGGTAGTTGACAGAAGGTTGGTAGTTGACAGAAGGTTGGTAGTTGACAGATGGTTGGTAGTTGACAGAAGGTTGGTAGTTGATAGAAGGTTGGTAGTTAATAGAAGGTTGGTAGTTGACAGTAGGTTGGTAGTTGACAGGAGAGGAGGTTGGTAGTTGACAGAAGGTTGGTAGTTGACAGAAGGTTGGTAGTTGACAGATGGTTGGTAGTTGATAGAAGGTTGGTAGTTGACAGTAGAGGAGGTTGGTAGTTGACAGAAGGTTGGTAGTTGACAGAAGGTTGGTAGTTGACAGAAGGCTGGTAGTTGACAGAAGGTCGGTAGTTGACAGAAGGCTGGTAGTTGACAGAAGGCTGGTAGTTGACAGAAGGTTGGTAGTTGACAGGAGAGGAGGTTGGTAGTTGACAGAAGGTTGGTAGTTGACAGAAGGTTGGTAGTTGATATGAAGGTTGGTAGTTGACAGAAGGTTGGTCGTTGATATGAAGGTCGGAAGTTGAAAGAAGGTTGGTAGTTGACAGGAGAGGAGGTTGGTAGTTGACAGAAGGTTGGTAGTTGACAGAAGGTTGGTAGTTGATATGAAGTGACATTAAAGTGGAATGTCTTGGAAGAAGATGAACAGCAAAATGGGATTTGTTTTACTTTAAGACCGTGAGAGAATGAATGATGACAAGCTGTGTGATTTTTTGTTATTTTTTAGAAAAGTTGAAAAAAAGAGATTAAATGGGAATTCTTCAACATAAAGTGCTGATTTTCATATGAAGATGTTGTCGGATAATACAACTGACTAAATGAGGGAGACAATGTATATTGAAAGCAGGTGATCCCTGAATTAATTAAGCAATGAACATCCCATCATGCTTTGGGTCATGTATAAAAATGACCAGTCACCCATTATGTTAGCTGCCATGGCTGGAAGGAGAGGTCTCAGTGACTTTGAAACAGGGGTCTCAAAGGAGCATAGGGGGATTAAAGTGTGTGTGTGTGTGTGTGTGTCAAGTCACCAAGTCTCAATCTGATTGAACACTTAAGTGAGATTCTGAAGCGATGCCTGATGAGACAATGTTTTCCAACACCAAAAACACCTGATGACGGAATTTCTAATACAGTTCCAGACACTTCTAGAATTTATGCCGAGGCACATTTGAATCTGTTCAAACGCCCTAATAAACCAACTTCATGTTGGTGTTTACTTAGCTCGTTACCTGAATATATAGTACACTGTAACACAGAACAAAATGTACATAACAAAATGGGACTTGAGTTTTAAACTCAGTCAGTCTCACCCCTCTCTTCTATATTAGTACCTTCCTTCCAATCAGTCTCCCCTCTCTCTTCTATATTAGTACCTTCCTTCCCATCAGTCTCCCCTCGCTCTTCTATATTAGTATCTTCCTTCCAGTCAGTCTCCCCCCTCTCTTCTATATTAGTACCTTCCTTCCAATCAGTCTCCCCTCTCTCTTCTATATTAGTACCTTCCTTCCCATCAGTCTCCCCTCTCTCTTCTATATTAGTACCTTCCTTCCCATCAGTCTCCCCTCTCTCTTCTATATTAGTACCTTCCTTCCAATCAGTCTCCCCTCTCTCTTCTATATTAGTACCTTCCTTCCCATCAGTCTCCCCTCTCTCTTCTATATTAGTACCTTCCTTCCAGTCAGTCTCCCCTCTCTCTTCTATATTAGTACCTTCCTTCCCATCAGTCTCCCCTCTCTCTTCTATATTAGTACCTTCCTTCCAGTCAGTCTCCCCTCTCTCTTCTATATTAGTACCTTCCTTCCCATCAGTCTCCCCTCTCTCTTCTATATTAGTACCTTCCTTCCAGTCAGTCTCCCCTCTCTCTTCTATATTAGTACCTTCCTTCCCATCAGTCTCCCCTCTCTCTTCTATATTAGTACCTTCCTTCCAGTCAGTCTCCCCTCTCTCTTCTATATTAGTACCTTCCTTCCAGTCAGTCTCCCCTCTCTCTCTTCTATATTAGTACCTTCCTTCCCCTCAGTCTCCCCTCTCTCTTCTATATTAGTACCTTCCTTCCAGTCAGTCTCCCCTCTCTCTTCT
>NW_026286190.1:155000-177135 GCF_023373465.1 Oncorhynchus keta | reverse complement strand
TATATTGATTACTGATTAATACATCATATTATATTGATTACTGATTAATACACATCACGGTATATTGATTAGTGATTAATACACATCATGGTTATATTGATTAGTGATTAATACACATCATGTTGTATTGATTAGTGATTAATACACATCATGTTGTATTGATTAGTGATTAATACATCATGTTGTATTGATTAGTGATTAATACATCATGTTGTATTGATTAGTGATTAATACATCATGTTATATTGATTAGTGATTAATACATCATGGTATATTGATTAGTGATTAATACATCATGGTATATTGATTAGTGATTAACACACATCATGGTTATATTGATTAGTGATTAATACACATCATGGTATATTGATTAGTGATTAATACACATCATGTTATATTGATTAGTGATTAATACACATCATGGTTATATTGATTAGTGATTAATACATCATGGTTATATTGATTAGTGATTAATACACATCATGGTTATATTGATTAGTGATTAATACACATCATGGTATATTGATTATGATTAATACACATCATGTTGTATTGATTAGTGATTAATACACATCATGGTTATATTGATTAGTGATTAATACATCATGGTTATATTGATTAGTGATTAATACACATCATGGTTATATTGATTAGTGATTAATACACATCATGGTTATATTGATTAGTGATTAATACACATCATGGTATATTGATTAGTGATTAATACATCATGTTGTATTGATTAGTGATTAATACATCATGTTATATTGATTAGTGATTAATACACATCATGGTTGTATTGATTAGTGATTAATACATCATGGTTATATTGATTAGTGATTAATACACATCGTGGTTATATTGATTAGTGATTAATACACATCATGGTTGTATTGATTAGTGATTAATACATCATGGTATATTGATTAGTGATTAATACATCATGTTATATTGATTAGTGATTAATACACATCATGGTTATATTGATTAGTGATTAATACATCATGGTTATATTGATTAGTGATTAATACACATCATGGTATATTGATTAGTGATTAATAAACATCATGGTTATATTGATTAGTGATTAATACACATCATGTTATATTGATTAGTGATTAATACACATCATGTTATATTGATTAGTGATTAATACACATCATGGTATATTGATTAGTGATTAATACACATCATGGTTATATTGATTAGTGATTAATACACATCATGTTATATTGATTAGTGATTAATACATCATGTTATATTGATTAGTGATTAATACACATCATGGTTATATTGATTAGTGATTAATACATCATGTTATATTGATTAGTGATTAATACATCATCTTATATTGATTAGTGATTAATACATCATGTTGTATTGATTAGTGATTAATACACATCATGGTTATATTGATTAGTGATTAATACATCATGTTATATTGATTAGTGATTAATACATCATCTTATATTGATTAGTGATTAATACATCATGTTATATTGATTAGTGATTAATACATCATCTTATATTGATTAGTGATTAATACATCATGTTATATTGATTAGTGATTAATACATCATGTTGTATTGATTAGTGATTAATACATCATCTTATATTGATTAGTGATTAATACACATCATGGTATATTGATTAGTGATTAATACACATCATGGTTGTATTGATTAGTGATTAATACACATCATGGTATATTGATTAGTGATTAATACACATCATGGTTATATTGATTAGTGATTAATACACATCATGGTATATTGATTACTGTGATTAATACACATCATGGTTATATTGATTACTGATTAATACACATCATGGTATATTGATTAGTGATTAATACACATCATGGTTATATTGATTACTGATTAATACACATCATGTATATTGATTAGTGATTAATACATCATCTTATATTGATTAGTGATTAATACACATCATGGTATATTGATTAGTGATTAATACACATCATGGTTATATTGATTAGTGATTAATACACATCATGGTATATTGATTAGTGATTAATACACATCATGGTATATATTGATTAGTGATTAATACATCATAATCTTATATTGATTAGTGATTAATACACATCATGGTTATATTGATTAGTGATTAATACATCATCTTATATTGATTAGTGATTAATACACATCATGGTTATATTGATTAGTGATTAATACACATCATGGTTATATTGATTAGTGATTAATACATCATGTTATATTGATTAGTGATTAATACACATCATGTTATATTGATTAGTGATTAATACACATCATGTTATATTGATTAGTGATTAATACACATCATGTTATATTGATTAGTGATTAATACACATCATGGTATATTGATTAGTGATTAATACACATCATGGTTATATTGATTAGTGATTAATACACATCATGTTATATTGATTAGTGATTAATACATCATGTTATATTGATTAGTGATTAATACACATCATGTTATATTGATTAGTGATTAATACATCATGTTATATTGATTAGTGATTAATACACATCATGTTGCATTGATTATGATTAATACATCATGTTGTATTGATTAGTGATTAATACATCATGTTGTATTGATTAGTGATTAATACACATCATGTTATATTGATTAGTGATTAATACATCATGGTTATATTGATTAGTGATTAATACACATCATGTTATATTGATTAGTGATTAATACATCATCTTATATTGATTAGTGATTAATACACATCATGGTTATATTGATTAGTGATTAATACATCATGGTATATTGATTAGTGATTAATACACATCATGGTTATATTGATTAGTGATTAATACACATCATCTTATATTGATTACTGATTAATACATCATGTTGTATTGATTAGTGATTAATACATCATGTTGTATTGATTAGTGATTAATACATCATGTTATATTGATTAGTGATTAATACACATCATGTTATATTGATTAGTGATTAATACACATCATGGTTATATTGATTAGTGATTAATACACATCATGATTGATTATACACATCATGGTTATATTGATTAGTGATTAATACACATCATGGTTATATTGATTAGTGATTAATACACATCATGTTGTATTGATTATGATTAATACACATCATGATATTGATTAGTGATTAATACACATCATGGTATATTGATTAGTGATTAATACATCATGTTATATTGATTAGTGATTAATACACATCATGTTATATTGATTAGTGATTAATACACATCATGGTTATATTGATTAGTGATTAATACACATCATGGTATATTGATTAGTGATTAATACACATCATGTTATATTGATTAGTGATTAATACACATCATGGTTATATTGATTAGTGATTAATACACATCATGTTATATTGATTAGTGATTAATACACATCATGTTATATTGATTATATTGATATTGATTAGTGATTAATACACATCATGTTATATTGATTAGTGATTAATACACATCATGGTTATATTGATTAGTGATTAATACACATCATGGTATATTGATTAGTGATTAATACACATCATGGTATATTGATTAGTGATTAATACACATCATGTTATATTGATTAGTGATTAATACATCATTTGATTGATTAGTGATTAATACACATCATGGTTATATTGATTAGTGATTAATACACATCATGTTGTATTGATTAGTGATTAATACATCATGTTATATTGATTAGTGATTAATACATCATGTTATATTGATTAGTGATTAATACACATCATGGTTATATTGATTAGTGATTAATACACATCATGGTTATATTGATTAGTGATTAATACACATCATGGTTATATTGATTAGTGATTAATACATCATGTTATATTGATTAGTGATTAACACATCATGGTTATATTGATTAGTGATTAATACACATCATGTTATATTGATTAGTGATTAATACATCATGTTATATTGATTAGTGATTAACACATCATGGTATATTGATTAGTGATTAATACACATCATGTTATATTGATTAGTGATTAATACATCATCATATTGATTAGTGATTAATACACATCATGATTGATTAGTGATTAATACATCATGTTATATTGATTAGTGATTAATACATCATGATTGATTAGTGATTAATACACATCATGGTTATATTGATTAGTGATTAATACACATCATGTTATATTGATTAGTGATTAATACATCATGTTGTATTGATTAGTGATTAATACATCATGGTTATATTGATTAGTGATTAATACATCATGTTATATTGATTAGTGATTAATACACATCATGGTTATATTGATTAGTGATTAATACACATCATGGTTATATTGATTAGTGATTAATACATCATCTTATATTGATTAGTGATTAATACACATCATGGTTATATTGATTAGTGATTAATACACATCATGTTATATTGATTAGTGATTAATACACATCATGGTATATTGATTAGTGATTAATACACATCATGGTTATATTGATTAGTGATTAATACATCATGTTATATTGATTAGTGATTAATACACATCATGTTATATTGATTAGTGATTAATACATCATGGTATATTGATTAGTGATTAATACACATCATGGTTATATTGATTAGTGATTAATACATCATGGATTATATTAATACATCATGATATTGATTAGTGATTAATACACATCATGTTATATTGATTAGTGATTAATACATCATGTTATATTGATTAGTGATTAATACACATCATGGTTATATTGATTAGTGATTAATACATCATGGTTATATTGATTAGTGATTAATACACATCATGGTTATATTGATTAGTGATTAATACACATCATGGTATATTGATTAGTGATTAATACACATCATGTTATATTGATTAGTGATTAATACACATCATGGTTATATTGATTAGTTAATACATCATGATATTGATTAGTGATTAATACACATCATGGTTATATTGATTAGTGATTAATACATCATGTTATATTGATTAGTGATTAATACACATCATGTTATATTGATTAGTGATTAATACACATCATGGTTATATTGATTAGTGATTAATACATCATATTATATTGATTACTGATTAATACACATCATGGTATATTGATTAGTGATTAATACACATCATGGTTATATTGATTAGTGATTAATACACATCATGTTGTATTGATTAGTGATTAATACATCATGTTGTATTGATTAGTGATTAATACATCATGGTATATTGATTAGTGATTAATACATCATGGTTATATTGATTAGTGATTAACACATCATGGTTATATTGATTAGTGATTAATACACATCATGGTTATATTGATTAGTGATTAATACACATCATGGTGTATTGATTAGTGATTAATACACATCATGTTGTATTGATTAGTGATTAATACACATCATGGTTATATTGATTAGATTAGTTGATTAATACACATCATGGTTGTATTGATTAGTGATTAATACACATCATGGTATATTGATTAGTGATTAATACACATCATGGTATATTGATTAGTGATTAATACATCATGTTATATTGATTAGTGATTAATACACATCATGTTATATTGATTAGTGATTAATACACATCATGGTTATATTGATTAGTGATTAATACACATCATGGTATATTGATTAGTGATTAATACACATCATGGTTATATTGATTAGTGATTAATACACATCATGGTTATATTGATTAGTGATTAATACACATCATGTTGTTTGATATTGATTCATGTGATTGATTACATCATCATGGTTATATTGATTAGTGATTAATACACATCATGGTATATTGATTAGTGATTAATACACATCATGGTTATATTGATTAGTGATTAATACACATCATGGTTATATTGATTAGTGATTAATACATCATGGTATATTGATTAGTGATTAATACACATCATGTTATATTGATTAGTGATTAATACATCATGTTGTATTGATTAGTGATTAATACACATCATGGTATATTGATTAGTGATTAATACACATCATGTTATATTGATTAGTGATTAATACATCATGTTATATTGATTAGTGATTAATACATCATCATGTTGTATTGATTGATTAATACATCATGTTATATTGATTAGTGATTAATACACATCATGGTTATATTGATTAGTGATTAATACACATCATGTTATATTGATTAGTGATTAATACATCATGTTATATTGATTAGTGATTAATACACATCATGGTATATTGATTAGTGATTAATACACATCATGTTATATTGATTAGTGATTAATACATCATGTTATATTGATTAGTGATTAATACACATCATGGTATATTGATTAGTGATTAATACACATCATGTTATATTGATTAGTGATTAATACATCATGTTATATTGATTAGTGATTAATACACATCATGTTATATTGATTAGTGATTAATACATCATGTTATATTGATTATGATTAATACACATCATGTGATTAGTGATTAATACATCATGTTATATTGATTAGTGATTAATACACATCATGTTATATTGATTAGTGATTAATACATCATGTTATATTGATTAGTGATTAATACATCATGTTATATTGATTAGTGATTAATACACATCATGGTTATATTGATTAGTGATTAATACACATCATGTTATATTGATTAGTGATTATACACATCATGGTATATTGATTAGTGATTAATACACATCATGGTTATATTGATTAGTGATTAATACACATCATGTTATATTGATTAGTGATTAATACACATCATGGTTATATTGATTAGTGATTAATACATCATGGTATATTGATTAGTGATTAATACACATCATGGTTATATTGATTAGTGATTAATACACATCATGGTTATATTGATTAGTGATTAATACACATCATGTTATATTGATTAGTGATTAATACACATCATGGTTATATTGATTAGTGATTAATACACATCATGGTTATATTGATTAGTGATTAATACACATCATGGTTATATTGATTAGTGATTAATACACATCATGGTTATATTGATTAGTGATTAATACACATCATGGTATATTGATTAGTGATTAATACATCATGTTATATTGATTAGTGATTAATACATCATGTTATATTGATTAGTGATTAATACATCATCTTATATTGATTAGTGATTAATACATCATGTTGTATTGATTAGTGATTAATACACATCATGGTTATATTGATTAGTGATTAATACATCATGTTATATTGATTAGTGATTAATACATCATCTTATATTGATTAGTGATTAATACATCATGTTGTATTGATTAGTGATTAATACATCATCTTATATTGATTAGTGATTAATACACATCATGGTTATATTGATTAGTGATTAATACATCATGGTATATTGATTAGTGATTAATACACATCATGGTTATATTGATTAGTGATTAATACACATCATCTTATATTGATTACTGATTAATACATCATGTTGTATTGATTAGTGATTAATACATCATGTTGTATTGATTAGTGATTAATACATCATGTTATATTGATTAGTGATTAATACACATCATGTTATATTGATTAGTGATTAATAAACATCATGGTTATATTGATTAGTGATTAATACACATCATGTTATATTGATTAGTGATTAATACACATCATGTTATATTGATTAGTGATTAATACACATCATGGTTATATTGATTAGTGATTAATACACATCATGGTTATATTGATTAGTGATTAATACACATCATGTTATATTGATTAGTGATTAATACATCATGTTATATTGATTAGTGATTAATACACATCATGTTATATTGATTAGTGATTAATACATCATGTTATATTGATTAGTGATTAATACATCATGGTTATATTGATTAGTGATTAATACACATCATGGTTATATTGATTAGTGATTAATACACATCATGGTTATATTGATTAGTGATTAATACACATCATGGTATATTGATTAGTGATTAATACACATCATGTTATATTGATTAGTGATTAATACACATCATGGTTATATTGATTAGTGATTAATACACATCATGGTTATATTGATTAGTGATTAATACACATCATGTTATATTGATTAGTGATTAATACACATCATGGTATATTGATTAGTGATTAATACATCATGGTATATTGATTAGTGATTAATACATCATGTTATATTGATTATGATTAATACACATCATGTTATATTGATTAGTGATTAATACACATCATGGTTATATTGATTAGTGATTAATACACATCATGGTATATTGATTAGTGATTAATACATCATGTTGTATTGATTATGATTAATACACATCATGGTTATATTGATTAGTGATTAATACACATCATGTTATATTGATTAGTGATTAATACACATCATGTTATATTGATTAGTGATTAATACACATCATGGTTATATTGATTAGTGATTAATACACATCATGGTATATTGATTAGTGATTAATACACATCATGGTTATATTGATTAGTGATTAATACACATCATGGTATATTGATTAGTGATTAATACATCATGGTATATTGATTAGTGATTAATACACATCATGGTATATTGATTAGTGATTAATACATCATGTTGTATTGATTAGTGATTAATACACATCACGGTATATTGATTAGTGATTAACACATCATCTTATATTGATTAGTGATTAATACATCATGGTATATTGATTAGTGATTAATATATCATGTTATATTGATTACTGATTAATACACATCATGGTTATATTGATTAGTGATTAATACACATCATGTTGTATTGATTAGTGATTAATACACATCATGGTTATATTGATTAGTGATTAATACATCATGGTTATATTGATTACTGATTAACACATCATGTTATATTGATTAGTGATTAATACACATCATGTTATATTGATTAGTGATTAATACATCATGTTATATTGATTAGTGATTAATACACATCATGGTATATTGATTAGTGATTAATACACATCATGTTATATTGATTAGTGATTAATACATCATGTTGTATTGATTAGTGATTAATACACATCATGTTGTATTGATTAGTGATTAATACATCATGTTATATTGATTAGTGATTAATACACATCATGGTATATTGATTAGTGATTAATACACATCATGGTATATTGATTAGTGATTAATACACATCATGTTGTATTGATTAGTGATTAATACATCATGTTATATTGATTAGTGATTAATACATCATGTTGTATTGATTAGTGATTAATACACATCATGGTATATTGATTAGTGATTAATACACATCATGTTATATTGATTAGTGATTAATACACATCATGGTATATTGATTAGTGATTAATACACATCATGGTTATATTGATTAGTGATTAATACACATCATGTTATATTGATTAGTGATTAATACACATCATGGTTATATTGATTAGTGATTAATACACATCATGGTATATTGATTAGTGATTAATACACATCATGTTATATTGATTAGTGATTAATACACATCATGTTATATTGATTAGTGATTAATACACATCATGTTATATTGATTAGTGATTAATACACATCATGGTTATATTGATTAGTGATTAATACACATCATGTTATATTGATTAGTGATTAATACACATCATGGTTATATTGATTAGTGATTAATACACATCATGTTATATTGATTAGTGATTAATACACATCATGGTATATTGATTAGTGATTAATACACATCATGTTATATTGATTAGTGATTAATACATCATCTTATATTGATTAGTGATTAATACACATCATGGTATATTGATTAGTGATTAATACACATCATGGTATATTGATTAGTGATTAATACACATCATGGTTATATTGATTAGTGATTAATACACATCATGGTATATTGATTAGTGATTAATACACATCATGGTATATTGATTAGTGATTAATACACATCATGGTATATTGATTAGTGATTAATACACATCATGGTTATATTGATTAGTGATTAATACACATCATGGTTATATTGATTAGTGATTAATACATAATCTTATATTGATTAGTGATTAATACACATCATGGTTATATTGATTAGTGATTAATACACATCATGGTTATATTGATTAGTGATTAATACATCATCTTATATTGATTAGTGATTAATACACATCATGGTTATATTGATTAGTGATTAATACATAATCTTATATTGATTAGTGATTAATACACATCATGTTATATTGATTAGTGATTAATACACATCATGTTATATTGATTAGTGATTAATACACATCATGGTTATATTGATTAGTGATTAATACACATCATGTTATATTGATTAGTGATTAACACATCATGGTATATTAGCTTCTCCTTGATTGTTTCTCCTTGATAGTTCCTGTTTGATAGTTCCTGTTTGAGAGTTCCTGTTTGATAGTTCCTCATTGATAGTTCCTGTTTGATAGTTCCTGTTTGATAGTTCCTGTGTGATAGTTCCTGTTTGATAGTTCCTGTTTGAGAGTTCCTGTTGGATAGTTCCTCATTGGTAGTTCCTGTTTGATAGTTCCTGTGTGATAGTTCCTGTTTGATAGTTCCTGTTTGATAGTTCCTGTTTGATAGTTCCTGTGTGATAGTTCCTGTGTGATAGTTCCTGTGGGATAGTTCCTGTGGGATAGTTCCTGTGGGATAGTTCCTGTGTGATAGTTCCTGTTTGAGAGTTCCTGTTTGAGAGTTCCTGTTTGATAGTTCCTGTTTGATAGTTCCTGTGTGATAGTTCCTATTTGATAGTTCCTGTTTGAGAGTTCCTGTTTGATAGTTCCTGTTTGAGAGTTCCTGTTTGATAGTTCCTGTGTGATAGTTCCTGTGTGATAGTTCCTGTGTGATAGTTCCTGTTTGATAGTTCCTGTTTGATAGTTCCTGTTTGATAGTTCCTGTTTGATAGTTCCTGTTTGATAGTTCCTGTGTGATAGTTCCTGTTTGATAGTTCCTGTTTGATAGTTCCTGTTTGATAGTTCCTGTTTGATAGTTCCTGTTTGATAGTTCCTGTTTGATAGTTCCTGTGTGATAGTTCCTGTGTGATAGTTCCTGTGTGATAGTTCCTGTTTGATAGTTCCTGTTTGATAGTTCCTGTGTGATAGTTCCTGTGTGATAGTTCCTGTTTGATAGTTCCTGTGTGATAGTTCCTGTGTGATAGTTCCTGTTTGATAGTTCCTGTTTGATAGTTCCTGTTTGATAGTTCCTGTGGGATAGTTCCTGTGTGATAGTTCCTGTTTGATAGTTCCTGTGGGATAGTTCCTGTGTGATAGTTCCTGTTTGATAGTTCCTGTGTGATAGTTCCTGTTTGATAGTTCCTGTTTGATAGTTCCTGTTTGATAGTTCCTGTGTGATAGTTCCTGTTTGATAGTTCCTGTTTGATAGTTCCTGTGTGATAGTTCCTGTGTGATAGTTCCTGTTTGATAGTTCCTGTTTGATAGTTCCTGTTTGATAGTTCCTGTTGATAGTTCCTGTTCTGATAGTTCCTGTTTGATAGTTCCTGTTTGATAGTTCCTGTTTGATAGTTCCTGTGTGATAGTTCCTGTTTGATAGTTCCTGTGTGATAGTTCCTGTGTGATAGTTCCTGTGGGATAGTTCCTGTGGATAGTTCCTGTGGGATAGTTCCTGTGTGATAGTTCCTGTTTGAGAGTTCCTGTTTGAGAGTTCCTGTTTGATAGTTCCTGTTTGATAGTTCCTGTTTGATAGTTCCTGTTTGATAGTTCCTGTTTGATAGTTCCTGTGTGATAGTTCCTGTTTGATAGTTCCTGTTTGATAGTTCCTGTGTGATAGTTCCTGTGTTGATAGTTCCTGTGTGATAGTTCCTGTTTTGATAGTTCCTGTTTAATAGTTCCTGTTTGATAGTTCCTGTTTGATAGTTCCTGTGTGATAGTTCCTGTTTGATAGTTCCTGTGGGATAGTTCCTGTGGGATAGTTCCTGTGGGATAGTTCCTGATAGTTCCTGTGGGATAGTTCCTGTGTGATAGTTCCTGTTTGAGAGTTCCTGTTTGAGAGTTCCTGTTTGATAGTTCCTGTGTGATAGTTCCTATTTGATAGTTCCTGTTTGAGAGTTCCTGTTTGATAGTTCCTGTTTGATAGTTCCTGTGTGATAGTTCCTGTGTGATAGTTCCTGTGTGATAGTTCCTGTGTGATAGTTCCTGTTTGATAGTTCCTGTTTGATAGTTCCTGTTTGATAGTTCCTGTTTGATAGTTCCTGTTTGATAGTTCCTGTTTGATAGTTCCTGTTTGAGAGTTCCTGTTTGATAGTTCCTGTTTGATAGTTCCTATTTGATAGTTCCTGTTTGAGAGTTCCTGTTTGATAGTTCCTGTTTGATAGTTCCTGTTTGATAGTTCCTGTGTGATAGTTCCTGTGTGATAGTTCCTGTGTGATAGTTCCTGTGTGATAGTTCCTGTTTGATAGTTCCTGTTTGATAGTTCCTGTGTGATAGTTCCTGTTTGATAGTTCCTGTTTGATAGTTCCTGTTTGATAGTTCCTGTGTGATAGTTCATGTTTGATAGTTCCTGTTTGATAGTTCCTGTTTGATAGTTCCTGTTTGATAGTTCCTGTGGGATAGTTCCTGTGTGATAGTTCCTGTTTGATAGTTCCTGTGGGATAGTTCCTGTGTGATAGTTCCTGTTTGATAGTTCCTGTGTGATAGTTCCTGTTTGATAGTTCCTGTTTGAGAGTTCCTGTTTGATAGTTCCTGTTTGATAGTTCCTGTTTGATAGTTCCTGTGGGATAGGTCCTGTGTGATAGTTCCTGTTTGAGAGTTCCTGTGTGATAGTTCCTGTTTGATAGTTCCTGTTTGAGAGTTCCTGCTTGATAGTTCCTGTGTGATAGTTCCTGTTTGATAGTTCCTGCTTGATAGTTCCTGTTTGAGAGTTCCTGTTTGAGAGTTCCTGTTTGAGAGTTCCTGTTTGATAGTTTCTGTTTGATAGTTCCTGTTTGATAGTTCCTGTTTGATAGTTCCTCATTGATAGTTCCTGTTTGATAGTTCCTGTGTGATTGTTCCTGTTTGATAGTTCCTGTTTGATAGTTCCTCATTGATAGTTCCTGTTTGATAGTTCCTGTTTGATAGTTCCTCATTGATAGTTCCTGTTTGATAGTTCCTGTTTGATAGTTCCTCATTGATAGTTCCTGTTTGATAGTTCCTGTGTGATAGTTCCTGTGTGATAGTTCCTCATTGATAGTTCCTGTGGGATAGTTCCTGTGTGATAGTTCCTGTTTGATAGTTCCTGTTTGATAGTTCCTGTGTGATAGTTCCTGTGTGATAGTTCCTGTTTGATAGTTCCTCATTGATAGTTCCTGTTTGATAGTTCCTAATTGATAGTTCCTAATTGATAGTTCCTGTTTGATAGTTCCTGTGTGATAGTTCCTGTGTGATAGTTCCTGTTTGATAGTTCCTGTGTGATAGTTCCTGTTTGATATTTCCTGTTTGATAGTTCCTGTGTGATAGTTTCGGTTTGATAGTTCCTGTGTGATAGTTCCTGTGTGATAGTTCCTGTGTGATAGTTCCTGTTTGATATTTCCTGTTTGATAGTTCCTGTTTGATAGTTCCTGTTTGATAGTTCCTGTGTGATAGTTCCTGTTTGATAGTTCCTGTGTGATAGTTCCTGTGTGATAGTTCCTGTTTGATAGTTCCTGTTTGATAGTTCCTGTTTGATAGTTCCTGTTTGATAGTTCCTGTGTGATAGTTCCTGTGTGATAGTTCCTCATTGATAGTTCCTGTGTGATAGTTCCTGTGTGATAGTTCCTCATTGATAGTTCCTGTGTGATAGTTCCTGTTTGATAGTTCCTGTGTGATAGTTTCTGTTTGATAGTTCCTCATTGATAGTTCCTGTGTGATAGTTCCTGTGTGATAGTTCCTCATTGATAGTTCCTGTGTGATAGTTCCTGTGTGATAGTTCCTGTTTGATAGTTCCTGTGTGATAGTTCCTGTTTGATATTTCCTGTTTGATAGTTCCTGTGTGATAGTTTCTGTTTGATAGTTCCTGTGTGATAGTTCCTGTGTGATAGTTCCTGTGTGATAGTTCCTGTTTGATAGTTCCTGTTTGATAGTTCCTGTTTGATAGTTCCTGTGTGATAGTTCCTGTGTGATAGTTCCTGTGTGATAGTTCCTGTGTGATAGTTCCTGTTTGATAGTTCCTGTTTGATAGTTCCTGTGTGATAGTTCCTGTTTGATAGTTCCTGTTTGATAGTTCCTGTTTGATAGTTCCTGTGTGATAGTTCCTGTTTGATAGTTCCTGTTTGATAGTTCCTGTGTGATAGTTCCTGTTTGATAGTTCCTGTTTGATAGTTCCTGTTTGATAGTTCCTGTTTGATAGTTCCTGTTTGATAGTTCCTGTGTGATAGTTCCTGTGTGATAGTTCCTGTTTGATAGTTCCTGTTTAATAGTTCCTGTTTGATAGTTCCTGTTTAATAGTTCCTGTTTGATAGTTCCTGTTTGATAGTTCCTGTTTGATAGTTCCTGTTTAATAGTTCCTGTTTGATAGTTCCTGTTTGATAGTTCCTGTTTGATAGTTCCTGTTTGATAGTTCCTGTGTGATAGTTCCTGTGTGATAGTTCCTGTGTGATAGTTCCTGTTTGATATTTCCTGTGTGATAGTTCCTGTGTTATAGTTCCTGTGTGATAGTTCCTCATTGATAGTTCCTGTGGGATAGTTCCTGTGTGATAGTTCCTCATTGATAGTTCCTGTGATAGTTCCTGTGTGATAGTTCCTGTGTGATAGTTCTGTGTGATAGTTCCTGTGTGATAGTTCCGCATTGATAGTTCCTGTGGATAGTTCCTGTTTGATAGTTCCTGTTTGATAGTTCCTGTTTGATAGTTCCTCATTGATAGCTCCTGTTTGATAGTTCCTGTGTGATAGTTCCTGTGTGATAGTTCCTGTGTGATAGTTCCTGTTTGATAGTTCCTGTTTGATAGTTCCTGTGTGATAGTTCCTGTGGGATAGTTCCTGTGGGATAGTTCCTCTGTGATAGTTCCTGTTTGATAGTTCCTGTTTGATAGTTCCTGTGTGATAGTTCCTGTGGGATAGTTCCTGTTTGATAGTTCCTCATTGATAGTTCCTGTTTGATAGTTCCTGTGTGATAGTTCCTGTGGGATAGTTCCTGTTTGATAGTTCCTCATTGATAGTTCCTGTTTGATAGTTCCTGTGTGATAGTTCCTGTTTGATAGTTCCTCATTGATAGTTCCTGTTTGATAGTTCCTGTGGGATAGTTCCTGTTTAATAGTTCCTGTTTGATAGTTCCTGTTTAATAGTTCCTGTTTGATAGTTCCTGTTTGATAGTTCCTGTTTGATAGTTCCTGTTTAATAGTTCCTGTGGGATAGTTCCTGTTTGATAGTTCCTCATTGATAGTTCCTGTTTGATAGTTCCTGTGTGATAGTTCCTGTGGGATAGTTCCTGTGGGATAGTTCCTGTGGGATAGTTCCTGTGGGATAGTTCCTGTGGGATAGTTCCTGTGGGATAGTTCCTGTGTGATAGTTCCTGTTTGATAGTTTCTCCTGGGTAGTTTCTGAGTTGGTTGAATGCAGTTGTTCAAGGCTGATTAAAAGTTATAGGCGATCACCTGAACAGACGCTTCTCTCCGACCTGAGGTGAGACATTCATTTGTAAACACTAAGTTGTTTATCCTCGTCTTCAGGAAACAGAATTCCCCCTGTGGGTCGACAAGCTATTTACCTGAACATAAACAAAGTTGTTCCTGCATTAACAATCTGGCCCAGTGGCATCAACATTTAACTTTCTGACAATATTAAAGCTACCCAGGAGCCTTACTGGCTCTCTCTCTTCTACCCACGCATCTAGGGGAAAGTAGAGGACAGGAGAGGAGAGGAGAGGAGAGGAGAGGAGAGGAGAGGAGAGGAGAGGAGGAGAGGGGGATGAGAGGAGAGGAGAGGAGATGGGATGGGATGGGAGGGGAGGGGAGAAAGAAGAGAGGAGAGGAGAGGAGAGGAGAGGAAAGGAAAGGAGAGGAGAGGAAGAAGAGAAGAGAGGGAGAGGAGAGGAGAGGAGAGGAGAGGAGAGGAGAGGAGAGGAGAGGAGAGGAGAGGAGAGGAGATGGGATGGGATGGGAGGGGAGAAAGAAGAGAGGAGAGGAGAGGAGAGGAGAGGAGAGGGAGAGGAGAGGAAGAAGAGAAGAGAAGAGAAGAGAAGAGAAGAGAGGAGAGGAGAGGAGAGGAGAGGAGAGGAGAGAGAGGAGAGGAGATGGGATGGGAGGGAGGAAGAAAAGAGGATAGGAGAGGACAGGAGAGGAGAGGAGAGGAGAGGAGAGAGGAGAGGAGAGGACAGGACAGGAGAGGAGGAGAAGAAGAGGGAGAGGAGAGGAGAGGAGAGGAGAGGAGAGGAGAGGAGGAGAAGAAGACGAGAGGAGAGGAGAGGGAGAGGAGAGGAGAGGAGAGGAGAGGGAAGAGGAGATGGGATGAGAGGAGAGGAAGAAGAGAGGAGAGGAAGAAGAGAGGAGAGGAGAGGAGAGGAGAGGAGAGGAGAGGAGAGGAGAGGAAGAATAGAGGAGAGGAGAGGAGAGGGAGAGGAGAGGAGAGGAGAGGAGAGGAGAGGAGAGGAGAGGAGAGGGAGAGGAGAGGAGAGGAGAGGAGAGGAGAGGAGAGGAGAGGAGAGGAGAGCAGAGGAGAGGAGAGGAGAGGAGAGGAGAGGAGAGGAGAGGAGAGAGGAGAGAAGATGGGATGGGATGGGATGGGAGGAAGAAGAGAGGAGAGGAAGAAGAGAGAGGAGAGGAAGAGAGGGATAGGAAGGGAGAGGAGAGGAGAGGAGAGGAGAGGAGAGGAGAGGAGAGAGAGAGGAGAAGAGGAGAGAGATGGGATGGGAGGGAGGAAGAAAGAGGATAGGAGAGGACAGGAGAGGAGAGGAGAGGAGAGGACAGGACAGGAGGAGGAGAAGAAGAGGAGAGGAGAGGAGAGGAGAGGAGAGGAGGAGGAGAGGAAGAGAGAGGAGAGGAGAGGAGAGGAGAGGAGAGGAGAAGAAGACGAGAGGAGAGGAGAGGAGAGGAGAGGAGAGGAGAGGGAAGGGGAGATGATGATGAGAGGAGAGGAAGAATAGAGGAGAGGAAGAATAGAGGAGAGGAGAGGAGAGGAGAGGAGAGGAGAGGAGAGGAGAGGAGAGGAGAGGAAGAATAGAGGAGAGGAAGAGGAGAGGAGAGGAGAGGAGAGGGAGAGGAGAGAGAGGAGAGGAGAGGAGAGGAGAGGAGAGGAGAGGAGAGAGGAGAGCAGAGGAGAGGAGATGGGATGGGATGGGATGGGATGGGATGGGAGGAAGAAGAGAGGAGAGGAAGAAGAGAGGAGAGGAAGAAGAGAGGATAGGAAGGGAGAGGAGAGGAGGTGGAGACGAGAGGAGAGGAGAGGAGATGGGAGGAGGAGGGAGAGAAGAACAGGAGAGGAGAGGATAGGAGAGGGAGATGGGATGGGAGGGGAGGAAGAAGAGAGGAGGGAAGAAGAGAGGAGAGCAAGAATAGAGGATAGGATAGGATAGGAGAGAGGAGAGGAGAGGAGATGGGAGGAGAGGAAGAAGAGGAGAGGAGAGGAGATGGGATGGGAGGGGAGGAAGAAGAGGAGGAGAGGAAGAAGAGAGGAGAGGAAGAAGAGAGGATAGGAAGGGAGAGGAGAGGAGAGGAGACGAGAGGAGAGGAGAGGAGATGGGAGGAGGGGAGAGGAAGAAAAAGAGGAGAGGAGAGGAGAGGAGAGGAGAGGATAGGAGAGGAGATGGGATGGGAGGGGAGGAAGAAGGGAGGAGGGAAGAAGAGAGGAGAGGAAGAATAGAGGATAGGATAGGATAGGAGAGGAGAGGAGAGGAGAGAGAGGAGATGGGAGGAGAGGAAGAAGAGGAGAGGAGAGGAGAGGAGAGGAGATGGGATGGGATGGGAGGGGAGGAAGAAGAGAGGAGAGGAAGAAGAGAGGAGAGGAATAATAGAGGATAGGAGAGGAGAGGAGAGGAGGAGAGGAGAGGAGATGGGGATAGGAGGGGAGGAAGAAGAGGAGAGGAGAGGAGATGAGAGGAGAGGAGAGAGAGGAGAGGCGAGGAGGCGGGAGAGGCGAGGAGAGGAGAGGAGAGGAGAGGGAGAGGAGGAGAGGCGGGGAGAGGAGAGGAGAGGAGAGGAGAAGAGGAGAGGAGATGGGATGGGAGGGGAGGAAGAAAAGAGGATAGGAGAGGACAGGAGAGGAGAGGGAGAGGAGAGGGAGGAGGGGAGAGGAGAGGGAGGAGAGGAGAGGAGAGGAGAGGAGAGGAGAGGGAGAGGACAGGACAGGACAGGACAGGAGAGGAGGAGAAGAAGAGGAGAGGGAGAGGAGAGGAGAGGAGAGGAGAGGAGAGGAGGAGGAAAGAAGACGAGAGGAGAGGAGAGGAGAGGAGAGGAGAGGGAGAGGGAAGAGGAGATGGGATGAGAGGAGAGGAAGAAGAGAGGAGAGGGAGGGAATAGAGGAGAGGAGAGGAGAGGAGAGGAGAGGAGAGGAGAGAGGGAGAGGAGAGGAGAGGAGAGGAGAGGAGAGGAGAGGAGAGCAGAGCAGAGCAGAGGAGAGGAGAGGAGAGGAGAGGAGAGGAGAGGAGAGGAGAGGAGAGGAGAGGAGAGCAGAGGAGAGCAGAGAAGATGAGATGGGATGGGATGGGATGGGATGGGAGGAAGAAGAGAGGAGAGGAAGAAGAAGAGAGGAGAGGAAGAAGAGAGGGATAGGAAGGGAGAGGAGAGGAGTGGAGACGAGAGGAGAGGAGAGGAGATGGGAGGAGGGGAGAGGAAGAACAGGAGAGGAGAGGAGAGAGGATAGGAGAGGGAGATGAGATGGGAGGGGGAGGAAGAAGAGAGGAGGGAAGAAGAGAGGAGAGGAAGAATAGAGGATAGGATAGGAGAGGAGAGGAGAGGAGATGGGAGGAGAGGAAGAAGAGGAGAGGAGAGGAGAGGGAGAGGAGATGGGATGGGATGGGAGGGGAGGAAGAAGAGAGGAGAGGAAGAAGAGAGGATAGGAAGGGAGAGGAGAGGAGTGGAGACGAGAGGAGAGGAGAGAGGAGATGGGAGGAGGGAGAGGAAGAAGAGGAGAGGAGAGGAGAGGATAGGAGAGGAGATGGGATGGGAGGGGAGGAAGAAGGGAGGAGGGAAGAAGAGAGGAGAGGAAGAATAGAGGATAGGATAGGATAGGATAGGAGAGGAGAGGAGAGGAGAGATGGGAGGAGAGAGGAAGAGGAGAGGAGAGGAGAGGAGAGAGAGGAGATGGGATGGGATGGGAGGGGAGGAAGAAGAGAGGGAGAGGAAGAAGAGAGGAGAGGAATAATAGAGGATAGGAGAGGAGAGAGAGGAGAGGAGAGGGAGAGGAGAGGAGAGGAGAGGAGAGGAGAGGAGAGGAGATGGGATAGGAGGGGGGGAAGAAGAGGAGAGGGAGAGGAGATGAGAGGAGAGAGGAGAGGAGAGGGAGAGGAGGCGAGGAGAGGCGGGGAGAGGAGAGGAGAGGAGAGGCGAGGAGAGGCGAGGTGAGGAGAGGCGAGGAGAGGCGAGGAGAGGCGAGGAGAGGAAAGGGGATGGGATGGGATGGGGTGGGAGGTGAGGAAGAAGAGAGGAGAGGAAGAAGAGAGGAGATGAAGTATAGAAGTGAGCAGAGAGCCTGAGGAAAGCTTCTCCAACTCACAGAATAAAGGACTTTAAGGTGTCACCGCCTCCATCAGCTCTGCTCACATCCAGAACACAACCAGGGCTTTGACTCACCATGCAGAAAGGAGAGGAGAGGAGCACTTGGAATGGAAATGAATTCATACTGATAAGAGTGCTAGCAGGAGAGAAAGGAGAGAGGGTATTGAAAAGGTAGATGAGAGGAGAAAAGCTTTTAGGCTCTTTGCTGTTCTCACACACAGTTTCTCTCTCTCTTTCCTCCTCTCTTTCTCTCCCCCTCTCTCTCTCTCTCTTTAGTGATAATCTATTTAGAATCTGTAACTAACCGAGCGCTAAGCTGAGTCTTTGTGCTCTCCGTACTCTAACTAACCGAGCGCTAAGCTAGTCTTTGTACTCTAACTAACTGTGCGCTAAGCTAGTCTTTGTACTCTCCGTACTCTAACTAACCGAGCGCTAAGCTAGTCTTTGTACTCTAACTAACCGAGCGCTAAGCTGGTCTTTGTACTCTCCGTACTCTAACTAACCGAGCGCTAAGCTAGTCTTTGTACTCTCCGTATCTAACTGACCGAGCGCTAAGCTAGTCTTTGTACTCTAACTAACCGAGCGCTAAGCTAGTCTTTGTACTCTCCGCACTCTAACCCAGCACTAAGCTAGTCTTTGTACTCTCCGTACTCTAACCCAGCACTAAGCTAGTCTTTGTACTCTCCATACTCTAACTAACCGAGCGCTAATCTAGTCTTTGTACTCTAACTAGCCGAGCGCTAATCTAGTCTTTGTACTCTAACTAGCCGAGCACTAAGTTAGTCTTTGTACTCTAACTAGCCGAGCGCTAAGCTAGTCTTTGTGCTCTCCATACTCTAACTAACCGAGCGCTAATCTAGTCTTTGTACTCTAACTAGCCGAGCACTAAGCCAGTCTTTGTGCTCTCCATACTCTAACTAGCCGAGCGCTAAGCTAGTCTTTGTGCTCTCCATACTCTAACTAACCGAGCGCTAATCTAGTCTTTGTACTCTAACTAGCCGAGCACTAAGCTAGTCTTTGTGCTCTCCATACTCTAACTAACCGAGCGCTAAGCTAGTCTTTGTACTCTAACTAGCCGAGCGCTAAGCTAGTGTTTGTACTCTAACTAACCGAACACTAAGCTAGTGTTTGTACTCTAACTAACCGAACACTAAGCTAGTCTTTGTACTCTCCATACTCTAACTAACCGAGCACTAAGCTAGTCTTTGTACTCTAACTAACCGAACACTAAGCTAGTCTTTGTACTCTAACTAGCCGAGCGCTAAGCTAGTGTTTGTACTCTAACTAACCGAACACTAAGCTAGTGTTTGTACTCTAACTAACCGAACACTAAGCTAGTCTTTGTACTCTCCATACTCTAACTAACCGAGCACTAAGCTAGTCTTTGTACTCTAACTAACCGAACACTAAGCTAGTATTTGTACTCTAACTAACCGAACACTAAGCTAGTCTTTGTGCTCTCCATACTCTAACTAGCCGAGCGCTAAGCTAGTCTTTGTACTCTAACTAACCGAACACTAAGCTAGTCTTTGTACTCTAACTAACTGAGCGGTAAGCTAGTCTTTGTACTCTAACTAACCGAACACTAAGCTAGTCTTTGTACTCTAACTAACCAAACACTAAGCTAGTCTTTGTACTCTCCATACTCTAACTAGCCGAGCGCTAAGCTAGTCTTTGTACTCTAACTAACCGAACACTAAGCTAGTCTTTGTACTCTAACTAACTGAGCGGTAAGCTAGTCTTTGTACTCTAACTAACCGAACACTAAGCTAGTCTTTGTACTCTAACTAACCGAACACTAAGCTAGTCTTTGTACTCTAACTAACCGAACACTAAGCTAGTCTTTGTACTCTAACTAACCGAACACTAAGCTAGTCTTTGTGCTCTAACTAGCCAAGCGCTAAGCTGGTCTTTGTACTCTAACTAGCCGAGCGCTAAGCTGGTCTTTGTACTCTAACTAACCGAACACTAAGCTAGAGTTTGTACTCTAACTAGCCGAGCACTAAGCTAGTCTTTGTACTCTCCATACTCTAACTAACCGAGCGCTAATCTAGTCTTTGTACTCTAACTAGCCGAGCGCTAAGCTAGTCTTTGTACTCTAACTAACTGAGCGGTAAGCTAGTCTTTGTACTCTAACTAACCGAACACTAAGCTAGTCTTTGTACTCTAACTAACCGAACACTAAGCTAGTCTTTGTACTCTAACTAACCGAACACTAAGCTAGTCTTTGTACTCTCCGTACTCTAACTAGCCGAGCTCTAAGCTAGTCTTTGTACTCTAACTAGCCGAGCACTAAACTAGTCTTTGTACTCTATCTAACTGAGCGGTAAGCTAGTCTTTGTACTCTAACTAACCGAACACTAAGCTAGTCTTTGTACTCTAACTAACCGAACACTAAGCTAGTCTTTGTGCTCTCCATACTCTAACTAGCCGAGCGCTAAGCTAGTCTTTGTACTCTAACTAACCGAGCGCTAAGC
>NW_026286190.1:107500-150000 GCF_023373465.1 Oncorhynchus keta | reverse complement strand
TAGCATGAGGTTGAGCTAACGTAGGCTAATGAGATTAGCATGAGGTTGAGCTAAGGTAGGCTAATGAGATTAGCATGAGGTTGAGCTAACGTAGGCTAATGAGATTAGCATGAGGTTGAGCTAATGTAGGCTAATGAGATTAGCATGAGTTTGTAAGTAACAAGAACATTTCCCAGGACATAGACATATCTGATATTAGCAGAAAGCTTAAATTCTTGTTAATCTAACTGCACTGTCCAATTTACAGTAGCTATTACAGTGAAAGAATACCATGTTATTGTTTGAGGAGAGTGAACAATTTTGAACATGAAAAGTTATTAATAAACAAATTAGGCACATTTGGGCAGTCGTGATACACAATTTTGAACAGAAATGCAATGGTTCATTGGATCAGTCGAACAGTTTGCACATACACTGATGCCATCTAGTGGCCAATATCTAAATTGCACCTGGGCTGGAATAATACATTATGGCCTTTCTCTTATATTTCAAAGACGACGGTACGAAAACAATACAAAAGAACGGTTTCTTTTTCTTTGTATTGTCTTTTACCAGTGTCACGCCCTGGTCGAGGTACTTTGTGTTTATCTTCATTTACTTGGTCAGGCCAGGGTGTGGCATGGGGTTTTTGTATGTGGTGTGTATGTATTGGGATTGTAGCTTAGTGGGGTGTTCTAGGAAAGTCTATGGCTGTCTGAAGTGGTTCTCAATCAGAGGCAGGTGTTTATCGTTGTCTCTGATTGGGAACCATATTTAGGCAGCCATATTCTTTGGTTGTATTGTGGGTGATTGTCCTTAGTGTCTTTGTTCCTTGTTCTGTGTGTATGTGCACCAGTATTAGGCTGTTTCGGTTTTCATTACGTTTATTGTTTTGTATTTAGATTCGTGTTACGTTTGTTCATTAAACATGGATCGTAATCTACACGCTGCATTTTGGTCCGACTCTCCTTCACACCTAGAAAACCGTTACAACCAGATCTATTGTGTTATATTCTCCTACATTCCTTTCACATTTCCATAAACTTCAAAGTGTTTCCTTTCAAATGGTACCAATAATATGCATATCCTTGCTTCAGGGCCTGAGATACAGGCAGATAGATTTGGGTTTGTAATTTTAGGTGGAAAATGAAAAAGAGGGGCCGATCCTTATTAACAATGAACCTTCCTTCATCCTGTTTCCTGACTGTGTCCAGCTGATATTTGATTTACAAATGTAATTTATTATTATTATTATTATTATAATCACAAATGAAAAGCTTGACATTCAGGAAGCATTGAAAAGGACACAGCTGTAGGACTCTGTTGAACACTGGTAGTGTCTAGGACCTGCCAGCTTGACCCTATCCCCTCCTCTCTTCTCCAGACCATTTCCGGAGACCTTCTCCCTTACCTCACCTCGCTCATCAACTCATCCCTGACCGCTGGCTACGTCCCCTCCCGTCTTCAAGAGAGCGAGAGTTGCACCCCTTCTGAAAAAACCTACACTCGATCCCTCCGATGTCAACAACTACAGACCAGTATCCCTTCTCTCTTTCTCCAAAACTCTTGAGCGTGCCGTCCTTATGCCAGCTCTACCGTATCTCTCTCAGAATGACCTTCTTGATCCAAATCAGTCAGGTTTCAAGACTAGTCATTCAACTGAAAAGACTGCTCTTCTCTGTATCACGGAGCGCTCCGCACTGCTAAAAAAACTCTCTCCTCTGCTCTCATCCTTCTAGACCTATCGGCTGCCTTCGATACTGTGAACCATCAGATCCTCCTCTCCACCCTCTCCGAGTTGGGCATCTCCGGCGCGGCCCACGCTTGGCCAATGCGATCCTACCTGACAGGTCGCTCCTACCAGGTGGCGTGGCGATGAGGTCTGTCTCCTCACCACGCGCTCTCACCACTGGTGTCCCCCAGGGCTCTGTTCCCAGGACATAGACCCTCTCTTATTGGCATACACCAAGTCACTTGGCTCTGTCATAACCTCACATGGTCTCTCCTATCATTGCTATGCAGACGACACAAATTAATCTTCCCTTTCCCCCTTCTGATGACCAGGTGGCGAATCGCATCTCTGCATGAAAAGTTAATGGCAGACAAATTAGGCACATGGATGACGGATCACCACCTCAAGCTGAACCTCAGCAAGACAAGCTCCTCATCCTCCCGGGAAGGACTGCCCGTTCCATGATCTCGCCATCAGTGGACAACTCCATTGTGTCCTCCTCCCAGAGCGCTAAGAACCTTATGATCCTGGACAACACCCTGACGTTCTCAACTAACATCAAGGCGGTGTCCCGTTCCTGTAGGTTCATGCTTACAACATCCGCAGAGTACGACCCTGCCTCACACAGGAAGCGGCGCAGGTCCTAATCCAGGCACTTGTCATCTCCCGTCTTGATTACTGCAACTCGCTGTTGGCTGGGCTCCCTGCCTGTGCCATTAAACCCCTACAACTCATCCAGAACGCGCAGCCCGTCTGGTGTTCAACCTTCCCAAGTTCTCTCACGTCACCCCGCTCCTCCGCTCTCTCCACTGGCTTCCAGTTGAAGCTCGCATCCGCTACAAGACCATGGTGCTCGCCTACGGAGCTGTGAGGGAACGGCACCTCAGTACCTCCAGGCTCTGATCAGGCCCTACACCCAAACAAGGGCACTCGTTCATCCACCTCTGGCCTGCTCGCCTCCCTACCACTGAGGAAGTACAGTTCCCGCTCAGCCCAGTCAAAACTGTTTTATGCTCTGGCCCCCAATGGTGGAACAAACTCCCATCACGACGCCAGGACAGCGGAGTCAATCACCACCTTCCGGAGACACCTGAAACCCCACCTCTTCAAGGAATACCTAGGATAGGGTAAGTAAAGGGTAAGTAATCCTTCTCACCCCCTTCTCCCCCAACAAGATTTAGATGCAAGTGGCTGTTCCACTGGTTGTCATAAGGTGTATGCACCAATTTGTAAGTCGCTCTGGATAAGAGCGTCTGCTAAATGACTTAAATGTAATGTAATGTAAATGTACAGCTGTAGGACTCTGTAGAACACTGGTAGTGTCTAGGACACAGCTGTAGGACTCTGTAGAACACTGGTAGTGTCTAGGACACAGCTGTAGGACTCTGTAGAACACTGGTAGTGTCTAGGACAGCTGTAGGACTCTGTTGAACACTGGTAGTGTCTAGGACAGCTGTAGGACTCTGTTGAACACTGGTAGTGTCTAGGACAGCTGTGGGACTCTGTAGAACACTGGTAGTGTCTAGGACACAGCTGTAGGACTCTGTAGAACACTGGTAGTGTCTAGGACAGCTGTAGGACTCTGTAGAACACTGGTAGTGTCTAGGACAGCTGTAGGACTCTGTAGAACACTGGTAGTGTCTAGGACAGCTGTAGGACTCTGTAGAACACTGGTAGTGTCTAGGACAGCTGTAGGACTCTGTAGAACACTGGTAGTGTCTAGGACAGCTGTAGGACTCTGTAGAACACTGGTAGTGTCTAGGACAGCTGTAGGACTCTGTTGAACACTGGTAGTGTCTAGGACAGCTGTAGGACTCTGTAGAACACTGGTAGTGTCTAGGACAGCTGTAGGACTCTGTAGAACACTGGTAGTGTCTAGGACACAGCTGTAGGACTCTGTAGAACACTGGTAGTGTCTAGGACAGCTGTAGGACTCTGTAGAACACTGGTAGTGTCTAGGACAGCTGTAGGACTCTGTAGAACACTGGTAGTGTCTAGGACAGCTGTAGGACTCTGTAGAACACTGGTAGTGTCTAGGACAGCTGTAGGACTCTGTAGAACACTGGTAGTGTCTAGGACAGCTGTAGGACTCTGTAGAACACTGGTAGTGTCTAGGACAGCTGTAGGACTCTGTTGAACACTGGTAGTGTCTAGGACCACTGTAGGACTCTGTGAACACTGGTAGTGTCTAGGACAGCTGTAGGACTCTGTTGAACACTGGTAGTGTCTAGGACCACTGTAGGACTCTGTAGAACACTGGTAGTGTCTAGGACCACTGTAGGACTCTGTAGAACACTGGTAGTGTCTAGGACAGCTGTAGGACTCTGTAGAACACTGGTAGTGTCTAGGACAGCTGTAGGACTCTGTAGAACCCTCTATGTCTGTTCTATGTGTGAGACACAGCAGAACATTAGCAGTCTACTGTGTGGGGAGAGATTAGCCTTAGTGGAAACAAAAGGAGCACATTCATAGGAAGTGCTGAGCAGTTAAATCCATTGTGCTCCAGTGCCCGCTGTGTTAATAATAATCCTGGGTTCTGGATGGCAGCAGCCTCTGTTCACCGCACCGTGTTGCCAACCTAAGACTTAGACTTCCATAAGACTTGTTTAGGCAAATTACTCTCTCTCTCTCTCTCTCTCTCTCTCTCTCTCTCTCTCTCTCTCTCTCTCTCTCTCTCTCTCTCTCTCTCTCTCTCTCTCTCTCTCTCTCTCTCTCTCTCTCTCTCTCTCTCTCTCTCTCTCTCTCTCTCTCTCTCTCTCTCTCTCTCTCTCTCTCTCTCTCTCTCTCTCTCTCCCTCTCTCTCCCTCCCTCCCCCTCTGTCTCTCCCTCTGTCTCTCTGTCTCCCCCTCTGTCTCCCCCTCTGTCCCTGTCTCTCCCTCTGTCTCTCCCTCCCCCCTCTGTCTCTCCCTCGACTGATACACAGTCCTGTTCTCTCACGTAGGTTATATCCTAAACAGCCCAATTCCTTTTATAGTTCAGTATTTATGAACAGGGCCCACAGTGCTCCAGTTGTATACTAACTATCAAGGGGATAGGGAACCATTTAGTATAGAACAATTAAATATATATAAACATATAAACCATTTAAATTAAAACATTTAAATACAAGATATACATTTATAAACCATTTAGATTAAAACCCAATATTTTTTATTTTGTATATTTGTATTCGTCTTTTAAGTTAATTATTGTGGAATCACTACAGTCCCTCCTCAGTGTTCTACCGTCACAGACATCTGTAGCTGTTTTAAAAAACCACCAACGGCGTCATGGCAACATCCCTGAGCAGTTTCCTTCCTGTCCTGCAGCTCAGTTCAGACCTCTGTATCTTTGATCTGTCTGGGGTGGTTTAATATATAATCCACAGCATAATTATTAATGTTGATCTGTCTGGGGGTTTAATATATAATCCACAGCATAATTATTAATGTTGATCTGTCTGGGGGGGTTTAATATATAATCCACAGCATAATTATTAATGTTGATCTGTCTGGGGGGTTTAATATATAATCCACAGCATAATTATTAATGTTGATCTGTCTGGGGGGTTTAATATATAATCCACAGCATAATTATTAATGTTGATCTGTCTGGGTGGTTTAATATATAATCCACAGCATAATTATTAATGTTGATCTGTCTGGGGGTTTAATATATAATCCACAGCATAATTATTAATGTTGATCTGTCTGGGGGGGTTTAATATATAATCCACAGCATAATTATTAATGTTGATCTGTCTGGGGGTTTAATATATAATCCACAGCATAATTATTAATGTTGATCTGTCTGGGGGGGTTTTAATATATAATCCACAGCATAATTATTAATGTTGATCTGTCTGGGCGGTTTAATATATAATCCACAGCATAATTATTAATGTTGATCTGTCTGGGGGTTTAATATATAATCCACAGCATAATTATTATCTTTGATCTGTCTGGGTGGTTTAATATATAATCCACAGCATAATTATTAATGTTGATCTGTCTGGGGCGGTTTAATATATAATCCACAGCATAATTATTATCTTGACTATGCGTTTAAAGAGATATTCAATGTCAGATTTTTTTGATTTATTTTTTAAATCCACCAATCACTTCCCTTCTTTATGAGGCTTTTGAAAAAGCTCCCTGGACTTTAAGTCGAATCTGTCCTGGGTGAAATGAAATACTTGATCGATGGACCTTACAGGTGTTGAATATAATGAGGGACAGAGAAAGGGGGTTGTCATTCAAAAATCATGTCAATCACTATTAGTCATGTAAATGAGTGATTTGTTAAGCCACGTTTCACTCCTGAACTAATCTAGGCCTAAACAAAGGGGCTGAATACTTCTGCAACTACTAAACACGGAGTGAGCAAAACATTAGGAACACCATCCTTTTTCCATTACATAGACCGACCAGGTGAATCCAGGTGAAAGCTACGATCCCTTGTTGATGTCACTTGTTATATCCACTTCAATCAGTGTAGATGAAGAGGAGGAGACGGGTTAAAGAAGGATTTTTAACCTGTTAGTGATCCCTTCGCGCGCCAATCCCTCTAGCGGGATCGATTTGACAATATCCAGTGAAATGGCAGAGCGCCAAATTTAAACTACAGAAATATCAATATTCAACATAACCGAAAATATAAGTGTAATACATAAAAATAAAGCTTCACTTCTTGTTAATCCAGCCGCGGTGTCAGATTTCAAAAAGGCTTTACGGCGAAAGCACACCATGTGATTATCTGAGGACAGCGCCGCATACAATCACATGAAAATAATTTTCAACCAGGCAGGTGGCGACACAAAAGTCAGAAATAACGATATAATTCATGCCTTTACCTTTGAAGATCTTCTTCTGTTGGCACTCCAAAATGTCCCAGAAACATCACAAATGGTCCTTTTGTTCGATAATGTCCTTCTTTATATCCCGAAAATGTCCATTTTATTTGGCGCGTTTGATTCAGAAATACACCGGTTCCAACTCGCCCAACATGACTACAAAGTATCTAATAAGTTACCTGTAAACTTGGTCCAAACATTTCAAACAATGTTCCTAATCCAACCTAACGTCCTAAAACGTAAATAGTCTATAAAATTTAAGACGAGATAAACTGTTTCCAATCCCGGATAAAAACAACGTGGAGCGCGTTCCAGTTCACGCGCACCAAACAGCCCACTTGGTTTGACACTTAGAAAGAACAGCCCTACTTCTTCATTTCTCAAAAGAAAAACATCAAACGATTTCTAAAGACTGTTGACATCTAGTGGAAACCATAGGAACTGCAACCAGGTTCCTATTAAATAGGGCTTCCCATAGAACACCATTGTGAAATACTATGACTATGTGTTTTTTTTTAAATTACTTTTGACTGGTACTGAATATTTACTAAGAAATATGGAGGATTGGAAATGATGAAAACAATTATATTGACGGAAGCCACAATCTATCTCTAATATTAAAGCTGATCGAGCACCTAAACAAAACAAAAAACACAATACAATAGAACATCGAGCCAACATGACACATCTGTGGGAAGCATTGGAGTAAACATGGGCCAGCATCACGTCTTTCAACACCTTGTAAAGTCCCCAACAAACTGAGGCTGTTCTGGGGGCAAAAGGGAGTACAACTCAATGTTATTAGGAAGGTGCCCGTGTTCCTAATATTTTGTACACTCAGTGTTCATACTGTACCATTTAGAGTGTTATGCCAATATCCTCTGCGTTTTCTCTTCTCTCTGGTTTGATAAATGTGACATGCAGAGCCTCGAAGATCACTTACACATTATAACATTTTATTATATCTAATGATATGAAGATCACTTACATTGCACACATTCTACCATTTTATTATATCTAATGATATGAAGATCACTTACACTGCACACATTCTACCATTGTATTATATCTAATGATATGAAGATCAATAGAAACAACTCCGGAACAGGGATGTCATTGATAGAACACAGCGGGAGGCAGATGGAATCATGGAACAGTAGAACTCCTCCCTAAGATTCTATCAGTTCCAAATCAGAACACATTACACTGATTTATCATGACATTAAATCATTAAACCAATACATCAAAACGCTTCTAAAGACTTTCTACAACTAATGACATCAGATAGACTATGAGGTTCCTGGCTCAGAACACAACATTAATACAACTAATGACATCAGATAGACTATGAGGTTCCTGGCTCAGAACACAACATTAATACAACTAATGACCTCAGATAGACTATGAGGTTCCTGGTTCAGAACACAACATTAATACAACTAATGACATCAGATAGACTATGAGGTTCCTGGCTCAGAACACAACATTAATACAACTAATGACATCAGATAGACTGAGGTTCCTGGCTCAGAACACAACATTAATACAACTAATGACATCAGATAGACTATGAGGTTCCTGGCTCAGAACACAACATTAATACAACTAATGACATCAGATAGACTATGAGGTTCCTGGTTCAGAACACAACATTAATACAACTAATGACATCAGATAGACTATGAGGTTCCTGGCTCAGAACACAACATTAATACAACTAATGACATCAGATAGACTATGAGGTTCCTGGTTCAGAACACAACATTAATACAACTAATGACCTCAGATAGACTATGAGGTTCCTGGTTCAGAACACAACATTAATACAACTAATGACATCAGATAGACTATGAGGTTCCTGGCTCAGAACACAACATTAATACAACTAATGACATCAGATAGACTGAGGTTCCTGGTTCAGAACACAACATTAATACAACTAATGACATCAGATAGACTATGAGGTTCCTGGCTCAGAACACAACATTAATACAACTAATGACATCAGATAGACTATGAGGTTCCTGGTTCAGAACACAACATTAATACAATTAATGACATCAGATAGACTATGAGGTTCCTGGCTCAGAACACAACATTAATACAACTAATGACATCAGATAGACTATGAGGTTCCTGGCTCAGAACACAACATTAATACAACTAATGACATCAGATAGACTATGAGGTTCCTGGCTCAGAACGCAACATTAATACAACTAATGACATCAGATAGACTATGAGGTTCCTGGTTCAGAACACAACATTAATACAACTAATGACATCAGATAGACTATGAGGTTCCTGGCTCAGAACACAACATTAATACAACTAATGACATCAGATAGACTATGAGGTTCCTGGTTCAGAACACAACATTAATACAACTAATGACATCAGATAGACTATGAGGTTCCTGGCTCAGAACACAACATTAATACAACTAATGACATCAGATAGACTATGAGGTTCCTGGCTCAGAACACGACATTAATACAACTAATGACATCAGATAGACTATGAGGTTCCTGGCTCAGAACACAACATTAATACAACTAATGACATCAGATAGACTATGAGGTTCCTGGCTCAGAACACAACATTAATACAACTAATGACCTCAGATAGACTATGAGGTTCCTGGTTCAGAACACAACATTAATACAACTAATGACATCAGATAGACTATGAGGTTCCTGGCTCAGAACACAACATTAATACAACTAATGACATCAGATAGACTATGAGGTTCCTGGCTCAGAACACAACATTAATACAACTAATGACATCAGATAGACTATGAGGTTCCTGGTTCAGAACACAACATTAATACAACTAATGACATCAGATAGACTATGAGGTTCCTGGTTCAGAACACAACATTAATACAACTAATGACATCAGATAGACTGAGGTTCCTGGCTCAGAACACAACATTAATACAACTAATGACATCAGATAGACTATGAGGTTCCTGGCTCAGAACACAACATTAATACAACTAATGACCTCAGATAGACTGATGAGGTTCCTGGCTCAGAACACAACATTAATACAACTAATGACATCAGATAGACTATGAGGTTCCTGGCTCAGAACACAACATTAATACAACTAATGACATCAGATAGACTATGAGGTTCCTGGCTCAGAACACAACATTAATACAACTAATGACATCAGATAGACTGAGGTTCCTGGTTCAGAACACAACATTAATACAACTAATGACATCAGATAGACTATGAGGTTCCTGGCTCAGAACACAACATTAATACAACTAATGACATCAGATAGACTATGAGGTTCCTGGCTCAGAACACAACATTAATACAACTAATGACATCAGATAGACTGAGGTTCCTGGCTCAGAACACAACATTAATACAACTAATGACATCAGATAGACTATGAGGTTCCTGGTTCAGAACACAACATTAATACAACTAATGACATCAGATAGACTATGAGGTTCCTGGCTCAGAACACAACATTAATACAACTAATGACATCAGATAGACTATGAGGTTCCTGGCTCAGAACACAACATTAATACAACTAATGACATCAGATAGACTATGAGGTTCCTGGCTCAGAACACAACATTAATACAACTAATGACATCAGATAGACTATGAGGTTCCTGGCTCAGAACACAACATTAATACAACTAATGACATCAGATAGACTATGAGGTTCCTGGTTCAGAACACAACATTAATACAACTAATGACATCAGATAGACTATGAGGTTCCTGGCTCAGAACACAACATTAATACAACTAATGACATCAGATAGACTATGAGGTTCCTGGCTCAGAACACAACATTAATACAACTAATGACATCAGATAGACTGAGGTTCCTGGTTCAGAACACAACATTAATACAACTAATGACATCAGATAGACTATGAGGTTCCTGGCTCAGAACATAACATTAATACAACTAATGACATCAGATAGACTATGAGGTTCCTGGCTCAGAACACAACATTAATACAACTAATGACATCAGATAGACTATGAGGTTCCTGGCTCAGAACACAACATTAATACAACTAATGACATCAGATAGACTATGAGGTTCCTGGCTCAGAACACAACATTAATACAACTAATGACATCAGATAGACTATGAGGTTCCTGGCTCAGAACACAACATTAATACAACTAATGACATCAGATAGACTATGAGGTTCCTGGCTCAGAACACAACATTAATACAACTAATGACATCAGATAGACTATGAGGTTCCTGGCTCAGAACACAACATTAATACAACTAATGACATCAGATAGACTATGAGGTTCCTGGCTCAGAACACAACATTAATACAACTAATGACATCAGATAGACTATGAGGTTCCTGGCTCAGAACACAACATTAATACAACTAATGACATCAGATAGACTATGAGGTTCCTGGCTCAGAACACAACATTAATACAACTAATGACATCAGATAGACTATGAGGTTCCTGGCTCAGAACACAACATTAATACAACTAATGACCTCAGATAGACTGAGGTTCCTGGCTCAGAACACAACATTAATACAACTAATGACATCAGATAGACTATGAGGTTCCTGGCTCAGAACACAACATTAATACAACTAATGACCTCAGATAGACTATGAGGTTCCTGGCTCAGAACACAACATTAATACAACTAATGACATCAGATAGACTATGAGGTTCCTGGCTCAGAACACAACATTAATACAACTAATGACATCAGATAGACTGAGGTTCCTGGCTCAGAACACAACATTAATACAACTAATGACATCAGATAGACTATGAGGTTCCTGGTTCAGAACACAACATTAATACAACTAATGACATCAGATAGACTATGAGGTTCCTGGCTCAGAACACAACATTAATACAACTAATGACATCAGATAGACTATGAGGTTCCTGGCTCAGAACACAACATTAATACAACTAATGACATCAGATAGACTGAGGTTCCTGGTTCAGAACACAACATTAATACAACTAATGACATCAGATAGACTATGAGGTTCCTGGCTCAGAACACAACATTAATACAACTAATGACATCAGATAGACTATGAGGTTCCTGGCTCAGAACACAACATTAATACAACTAATGACATCAGATAGACTATGAGGTTCCTGGCTCAGAACACAACATTAATACAACTAATGACATCAGATAGACTATGAGGTTCCTGGCTCAGAACACAACATTAATACAACTAATGACATCAGATAGACTATGAGGTTCCTGGCTCAGAACACAACATTAATACAACTAATGACCTCAGATAGACTGAGGTTCCTGGCTCAGAACACAACATTAATACAACTAATGACATCAGATAGACTGAGGTTCCTGGCTCAGAACACAACATTAATACAACTAATGACATCAGATAGACTATGAGGTTCCTGGCTCAGAACACAACATTAATACAACTAATGACATCAGATAGACTGAGGTTCCTGGTTCAGAACACAACATTAATACAACTAATGACATCAGATAGACTGAGGTTCCTGGCTCAGAACATAACATTAATACAACTAATGACATCAGATAGACTATGAGGTTCCTGGCTCAGAACACAACATTAATACAACTAATGACATCAGATAGACTATGAGGTTCCTGGCTCAGAACACAACATTAATACAACTAATGACATCAGATAGACAGAGGTTCCTGGCTCAGAACACAACATTAATACAACTAATAACATCAGATAGACTATGAGGTTCCTGGCTCAGAACACAACATTAATACAACTAATGACCTCAGATAGACTGAGGTTCCTGGCTCAGAACACAACATTAATACAACTAATGACATCAGATAGACTATGAGGTTCCTGGCTCAGAACACAACATTAATACAACTAATGACATCAGATAGACTATGAGGTTCCTGGCTCAGAACACAACATTAATACAACTAATGACATCAGATAGACTGAGGTTCCTGGTTCAGAACACAACATTAATACAACTAATGACATCAGATAGACTATGAGGTTCCTGGCTCAGAACATAACATTAATACAACTAATGACATCAGATAGACTATGAGGTTCCTGGCTCAGAACACAACATTAATACAACTAATGACATCAGATAGACTATGAGGTTCCTGGCTCAGAACACAACATTAATACAACTAATGACATCAGATAGACTATGAGGTTCCTGGCTCAGAACACAACATTAATACAACTAATGACATCAGATAGACTATGAGGTTCCTGGCTCAGAACACAACATTAATACAACTAATGACATCAGATAGACTATGAGGTTCCTGGCTCAGAACACAACATTAATACAACTAATGACATCAGATAGACTATGAGGTTCCTGGCTCAGAACACAACATTAATACAACTAATGACATCAGATAGACTATGAGGTTCCTGGCTCAGAACACAACATTAATACAACTAATGACATCAGATAGACTATGAGGTTCCTGGCTCAGAACACAACATTAATACAACTAATGACCTCAGATAGACTATGAGGTTCCTGGCTCAGAACACAACATTAATACAACTAATGACATCAGATAGACTATGAGGTTCCTGGCTCAGAACACAACATTAATACAACTAATGACCTCAGATAGACTATGAGGTTCCTGGCTCAGAACACAACATTAATACAACTAATGACATCAGATAGACTATGAGGTTCCTGGTTCAGAACACAACATTAATACAACTAATGACCTCAGATAGACTATGAGGTTCCTGGTTCAGAACACAACATTAATACAACTAATGACATCAGATAGACTATGAGGTTCCTGGCTCAGAACACAACATTAATACAACTAATGACATCAGATAGACTATGAGGTTCCTGGCTCAGAACACAACATTAATACAACTAATGACATCAGATAGACTATGAGGTTCCTGGTTCAGAACACAACATTAATACAACTAATGACATCAGATAGACTATGAGGTTCCTGGCTCAGAACACAACATTAATACAACTAATGACATCAGATAGACTACGAGGTTCCTGGCTCAGAACACAACATTAATACAACTAATGACATCAGATAGACTATGAGGTTCCTGGTTCAGAACACAACATTAATACAACTAATGACATCAGATAGACTATGAGGTTCCTGGCTCAGAACACAACATTAATACAACTAATGACATCAGATAGACTATGAGGTTCCTGGCTCAGAACACAACATTAATACAACTAATGACATCAGATAGACTATGAGGTTCCTGGCTCAGAACACAACATTAATACAACTAATGACATCAGATAGACTATGAGGTTCCTGGCTCAGAACACAACATTAATACAACTAATGACATCAGATAGACTATGAGGTTCCTGGCTCAGAACACAACATTAATACAACTAATGACATCAGATAAACTATGAGGTTCCTGGCTCAGAACACAACATTAATACAACTAATGACATCAGATAGACTGAGGTTCCTGGCTCAGAACACAACATTAATACAACTAATGACATCAGATAGACTATGAGGTTCCTGGCTCAGAACACAACATTAATACAACTAATGACATCAGATAGACTGAGGTTCCTGGTTCAGAACACAACATTAATACAACTAATGACATCAGATTGACTATGAGGTTCCTGGCTCAGAACACAACATTAATACAACTAATGACATCAGATAGACTATGAGGTTCCTGGCTCAGAACGCAACATTAATACAACTAATGACATCAGATAGACTATGAGGTTCCTGGCTCAGAACACAACATTAATACAACTAATGACATCAGATAGACTATGAGGTTCCTGGTTCAGAACACAACATTAATACAACTAATGACATCAGATAGACTATGAGGTTCCTGGCTCAGAACACAACATTAATACAACTAATGACATCAGATAGACTATGAGGTTCCTGGCTCAGAACACAACATTAATACAACTAATGACATCAGATAGACTATGAGGTTCCTGGCTCAGAACACAACATTAATACAACTAATGACATCAGATAGACTATGAGGTTCCTGGCTCAGAACACAACATTAATACAACTAATGACATCAGATAGACTATGAGGTTCCTGGCTCAGAACACAACATTAATACAACTAATGACCTCAGATAGACTATGAGGTTCCTGGCTCAGAACACAACATTAATACAACTAATGACATCAGATAGACTATGAGGTTCCTGGCTCAGAACACAACATTAATACAACTAATGACATCAGATAGACTATGAGGTTCCTGGTTCAGAACACAACATTAATACAACTAATGACATCAGATAGACTCAGATAGACTATGAGGTTCCTGGCTCAGAACACAACATTAATACAACTAATGACATCAGATAGACTATGAGGTTCCTGGCTCAGAACACAACATTAATACAACTAATGACATCAGATAGACTATGAGGTTCCTGGTTCAGAACACAACATTAATACAACTAATGACATCAGATAGACTATGAGGTTCCTGGCTCAGAACACAACATTAATACAACTAATGACATCAGATAGACTATGAGGTTCCTGGCTCAGAACACAACATTAATACAACTAATGACATCAGATAGACTATGAGGTTCCTGGTTCAGAACACAACATTAATACAACTAATGACATCAGATAGACTATGAGGTTCCTGGCTCAGAACACAACATTAATACAACTAATGACATCAGATAGACTATGAGGTTCCTGGCTCAGAACACAACATTAATACAACTAATGACATCAGATAGACTATGAGGTTCCTGGCTCAGAACACAACATTAATACAACTAATGACATCAGATAGACTATGAGGTTCCTGGCTCAGAACACAACATTAATACAACTAATGACATCAGATAGACTATGAGGTTCCTGGCTCAGAACACAACATTAATACAACTAATGACATCAGATAGACTATGAGGTTCCTGGCTCAGAACACAACATTAATACAACTAATGACATCAGATAGACTGAGGTTCCTGGCTCAGAACACAACATTAATACAACTAATGACATCAGATAGACTATGAGGTTCCTGGCTCAGAACACAACATTAATACAACTAATGACATCAGATAGACTGAGGTTCCTGGCTCAGAACACAACATTAATACAACTAATGACATCAGATAGACTATGAGGTTCCTGGCTCAGAACACAACATTAATACAACTAATGACATCAGATAGACTATGAGGTTCCTGGCTCAGAACACAACATTAATACAACTAATGACATCAGATAGACTATGAGGTTCCTGGCTCAGAACACAACATTAATACAACTAATGACATCAGATAGACTATGAGGTTCCTGGCTCAGAACACAACATTAATACAACTAATGACATCAGATAGACTATGAGGTTCCTGGCTCAGAACACAACATTAATACAACTAATGACATCAGATAGACTATGAGGTTCCTGGCTCAGAACACAACATTAATACAACTAATGACCTCAGATAGACTATGAGGTTCCTGGTTCAGAACACAACATTAATACAACTAATGACATCAGATAGACTATGAGGTTCCTGGCTCAGAACACAACATTAATACAACTAATGACATCAGATAGACTATGAGGTTCCTGGTTCAGAACACAACATTAATACAACTAATGACATCAGATAGACTATGAGGTTCCTGGCTCAGAACACAACATTAATACAACTAATGACCTCAGATAGACTATGAGGTTCCTGGTTCAGAACACAACATTAATACAACTAATGACATCAGATAGACTATGAGGTTCCTGGTTCAGAACACAACATTAATACAACTAATGACCTCAGATAGACTATGAGGTTCCTGGTTCAGAACACAACATTAATACAACTAATGACATCAGATAGACTATGAGGTTCCTGGCTCAGAACACAACATTAATACAACTAATGACCTCAGATAGACTATGAGGTTCCTGGCTCAGAACACAACATTAATACAACTAATGACATCAGATAGACTATGAGGTTCCTGGCTCAGAACACAACATTAATACAACTAATGACATCAGATAGACTATGAGGTTCCTGGCTCAGAACACAACATTAATACAACTAATGACATCAGATAGACTATGAGGTTCCTGGCTCAGAACACAACATTAATACAACTAATGACATCAGATAGACTATGAGGTTCCTGGCTCAGAACACAACATTAATACAACTAATGACATCAGATAGACTATGAGGTTCCTGGTTCAGAACACAACATTAATACAACTAATGACATCAGATAGACTATGAGGTTCCTGGTTCAGAACACAACATTAATACAACTAATGACATCAGATAGACTATGAGGTTCCTGGCTCAGAACACAACATTAATACAACTAATGACATCAGATAGACTATGAGGTTCCTGGCTCAGAACACAACATTAATACAACTAATGACATCAGATAGACTATGAGGTTCCTGGCTCAGAACACAACATTAATACAACTAATGACATCAGATAGACTATGAGGTTCCTGGCTCAGAACACAACATTAATACAACTAATGACATCAGATAGACTATGAGGTTCCTGGCTCAGAACACAACATTAATACAACTAATGACATCAGATAGACTATGAGGTTCCTGGCTCAGAACACAACATTAATACAACTAATGACATCAGATAGACTATGAGGTTCCTGGCTCAGAACACAACATTAATACAACTAATGACATCAGATAGACTATGAGGTTCCTGGCTCAGAACACAACATTAATACAACTAATGACATCAGATAGACTATGAGGTTCCTGGCTCAGAACACAACATTAATACAACTAATGACATCAGATAGACTATGAGGTTCCTGGCTCAGAACACAACATTAATACAACTAATGACATCAGATAGACTATGAGGTTCCTGGTTCAGAACACAACATTAATACAACTAATGACATCAGATAGACTATGAGGTTCCTGGCTCAGAACACAACATTAATACAACTAATGACATCAGATAGACTATGAGGTTCCTGGTTCAGAACACAACATTAATACAACTAATGACATCAGATAGACTATGAGGTTCCTGGCTCAGAACACAACATTAATACAACTAATGACATCAGATAGACTATGAGGTTCCTGGCTCAGAACACAACATTAATACAACTAATGACATCAGATAGACTATGAGGTTCCTGGCTCAGAACACAACATTAATACAACTAATGACATCAGATAGACTATGAGGTTCCTGGTTCAGAACACAACATTAATACAACTAATGACATCAGATAGACTATGAGGTTCCTGGTTCAGAACACAACATTAATACAACTAATGACATCAGATAGACTATGAGGTTCCTGGCTCAGAACACAACATTAATACAACTAATGACATCAGATAGACTATGAGGTTCCTGGCTCAGAACACAACATTAATACAACTAATGACATCAGATAGACTATGAGGTTCCTGGCTCAGAACACAACATTAATACAACTAATGACCTCAGATAGACTATGAGGTTCCTGGCTGTTGTTTTTCAGAGTCTAACACACGTGACCAGTGGGATTTCCACCTGTAGGAGGTACGGAACGTCGTCGTGGCAACCACCGCTGTCACCGTGGCGACCTCACGGGTCAAAAAAACGGGTCCTCTGTGACACGTTTACAGTGTGTTCTGAGAATCTCCATTTAACAGCGTCCATGCTTCTCTACGGGAAAGGGGTTTCAAGGCTGCTACAGTACAATATGTGTTATAATCAGTACAAAGATTCCCTGAAGAACATAAAAGATAAGAGTGAGTTCTTTTGAAGAGAATGATTTTTACAACCCTCGACAAGAGAGAGAAACAGTCAGACTGTCTGATTGGAATTGTTGCAGAAATGTTCCGCCTTCACAATATATTTTTACTATGTTTACTGTCTAACAAATACAATAAAACTAATCATGTGTTTTATTTCTCTTGTTGGATGGGAATAAACAAATCCCCTTTTATACCCCACTGTGCACCAGCTGTCTACCGAGAGAGAGAGATGGAGAGAGAGACAGAGAGACAGAGAGACACAGAGAGAGAGAGATATGGAGAGAGAGATATGGAGAGAGAGACATGGAGAGAGAGAGACACAGAGAGAGAGAGAGAGAGAGAGAGAGAGAGAGAGGAGAGAGATGAGAGAGACAGAGAGAGACACAGAGAGAGAGAGAGAGAGATATGGAGAGAGAGAGAGAGACAGAGAGAGAGAGAGAGATGGAGAGAGAGAGAGACAGAGAGAGAGAGAAGATACAACCCATATTTATGGAGATTTATTTTCCCTTGTGTTCTTTAAACATTTGTACATTGTTACAACACTGTATATATAGAGATACACTGTATATGGAGAGAGAGATATGGAGAGAGAGAGATGGAGAGAGAGAGAGAGAGATGGAGAGAGAGAGAGAGAGAGAGAGAGAGAGAGAGACATGGAGAGAGAGAGAGACAGAGAGAGAGATGAGAGAGAGAGAGAGAGATGGAGAGAGAGAGAGAGAGAGAGAGAGAGATGGAGAGAGAGACATGGAGAGAGAGAGAGAGAGACATGGAGAGAGAGACAGAGAGAGAGATGGAGAGAGAGACATGGAGAGAGATGGAGAGAGAGAGAGAGAGAGAGAGAGATGGAGAGAGAGACATGGAGAGAGAGAGAGATACATGGAGAGAGAGAGATGGAGAGAGAGAGATATGGAGAGAGAGAGAGAGAGAGAGAGATGGAGAGAGAGAGAGAGAGAGAGATGGAGAGAGAGACATGGAGAGAGAGAGAGATACATGGAGAGAGAGAGAGATATGGAGAGAGAGATATGGAGAGAGAGATATGGAGAGAGATATGGAGAGAGAGACAGATATGGAGAGAGACAGATATGGAGAGAGAGAGAGAGAGAGAGATATGGAGAGAGAGATATATATATTATAGACATGGAGAGAGATATATATAGAGAGATAGATGGAATATTAATGGAATAATTAATATTATATGGAGATATATAGATATATAAGATATAGATATATAGATATGGAGATATAGAGACAGAGAGTATGGAGTCCACCTCAGATTGGAGAGAGCAATGAGAACATGATATGGAGAGAGATGGAGAATAAAGATATGGAGATTGAATATGGAGAGAGAATTGGAGATTGAGAGATATGGAGAGAGATGGAGAGAGAGACAGATATGGAGAGAGAGAGAGAGACATGGAGAGAGATGGAGAGAGAGAGAGATATGAGAGAGAGAGACATGGAGAGAGAGAGAGATATGGAGAGAGAGAGAGAGAGAGAGATATGGAGAGAGATGGAGAGAGAGATATGAGAGAGATGGAGAGAGAGAGATATGAGAGAGAGAGAGAGAGAGAGAGAGACATGGAGAGAGATGAGACAGAGATATGAGAGATGGAGAGAGAGAGACAGATATGGAGATGGAGAGAGAGACAGATATGGAGAGAGATATGGAGAGAGATGGAGAGAGATGGAGAGAGAGAGAGAGACATGGAGAGAGAGAGAGATACATGGAGAGAGAGAGAGATATATGGCGAGAGAGAGACATGGAGAGAGAGAGAGACAGAGAGAGAGATGGAGAGAAAGACAGATATGGAGAGAGAGAGAGAGAGAGATATGGAGAGAGATATGGAGAGAGATGGAGAGAGAGATATGAGAGAGAGAGAGAGAGACATGGAGAGAGATAGAGATACATGGAGAGAGAGAGAGATATGGAGAGAGAGATATGGAGAGAGATGAAGAGAGATATGGAGAGAGAGAGAAATGGAGAGAGAGAGAAATGGAGAGAGATGGAGAGAGATGGAGAGAGAGATGGAGAGAGATATGGAGAGAGATGGAGAGAGAGATGGAGAGAGAGATGGAGAGAGATATGGAGAGAGATGGAGAGAGATATGGAGAGAGATGGAGAGATATGGAGAGAGAGAGAAATACAACCCATATTTATGCTTATTTATTTTCCCTTGTGTTCTTTAAACATTTGTACATTGTTACAACACTGTATATATATACATATAATATATATAATATATATATACAGTGCCTTGCGAAAGTATTCGGCCCCCTTGAACTTTGCGACCTTTTGCCACATTTCAGGCTTCAAACATAAAGATATAAAACTGTATTGTTTTGTGACGAATCAACAACAAGTGGGACACAATCATGAAGTGGAACGACATTTATTGGATATTTCAAACTTTTTTAACAAATCAAAAACTGAAAAATTGGGCATCTTTCTGTAACAGCTGGATGAGTCAACAGGTCTGGCACAGCTCCTGGTATATGTCTGTTACAGCAGGATGAGTCAACAGACCTGGCACAGCTCCTGGTATATGTCTGTTACAGCTGGATGAGTCAACAGACGTGGCTCAGCTCCTGGTATATGTCTGTTACAGCTGGATGAGTCAACAGGTCTGGCACAGCTCCTGATATATGTCTGTTACAGCTGGATGAGTCAACAGACCTGGCACAGCTCCTGGTATATGTCTGTTACAGCTGGATGAGTCAACAGGCCTGGCACAGCTCCTGGTATATGTCTGTTACAGCTGGATGAGTCAACAGGCCTGGCACAGCTCCTGGTATATGTCTGTTACAGCTGGATGAGTCAACAGGCCTGGCACAGCTCCTGGTATATGTCTGTTACAGCTGGATGAGTCAACAGGCCTGGCACAGCTCCTGGTATATGTCTGTTACAGCTGGATGAGTCAACAGGCCTGGCACAGCTCCTGGTATATGTCTGTTACAGCTGGATGAGTCAACAGACCTGGCACAGCTCCTGGTATATGTCTGTTACAGCTGGATGAGTCAACAGACCTGGCACAGCTCCTGGTATATGTCTGTTACAGCTGGATGAGTCAACAGACCTGGCACAGCTCCTGGTATATGTCTGTTACAGCTGGATGAGTCAACAGACACCTGGCACAGCTCCTGGTATATGTCTGTTACAGCTGGATGAGTCAACAGACCCTGGCACAGCTCCTGGTATATGTCTGTTACAGCTGGATGAGTCAACAGACCTGGCACAGCTCCTGGTATATGTCTGTTACAGCTGGATGAGTCAACAGACACCTGGCACAGCTCCTGGTATATGTCTGTTACAGCTGGATGAGTCAACAGGCCTGGCACAGCTCCTGGTATATGTCTGTTACAGCTGGATGAGTCAACAGGCCTGGCACAGCTCCTGGTATATGTCTGTTACAGCTGGATGAGTCAACAGACCTGGCACAGCTCCTGGTATATGTCTGTTACAGCTGGATGAGTCAACAGGCCTGGCACAGCTCCTGGTATATGTCTGTTACAGCTGGATGAGTCAACAGGCCTGGCACAGCTCCTGGTATATGTCTGTTACAGCTGGATGAGTCAACAGACCTGGCACAGCTCCTGGTATATGTCTGTTACAGCTGGATGAGTCAACAGACCTGGCACAGCTCCTGGTATATGTCTGTTACAGCTGGATGAGTCAACAGACCTGGCACAGCTCCTGGTATATGTCTGTTACAGCTGGATGAGTCAACAGACCTGGCACAGCTCCTGGTATATGTCTGTTACAGCTGGATGAGTCAACAGACCTGGCACAGCTCCTGGTATATGTCTGTTACAGCTGGATGAGTCAACAGACCTGGCACAGCTCCTGGTATATGTCTGTTACAGCTGGATGAGTCAACAGGTCTGGCACAGCTCCTGGTATATGTCTGTTACAGCTGGATGAGTCAACAGACCTGGCACAGCTCCTGGTATATGTCTGTTACAGCTGGATGAGTCAACAGGCCTGGCACAGCTCCTGGTATATGTCTGTTACAGCTGGATGAGTCAACAGACCTGGCACAGCTCCTGGTATATGTCTGTTACAGCTGGATGAGTCAACAGGCCTGGCACAGCTCCTGGTATATGTCTGTTACAGCTGGATGAGTCAACAGACCTGGCACAGCTCCTGGTATATGTCTGTTACAGCTGGATGAGTCAACAGGCCTGGCACAGCTCCTGGTATATGTCTGTTACAGCTGGATGAGTCAACAGACCTGGCACAGCTCCTGGTATATGTCTGTTACAGCTGGATGAGTCAACAGGCCTGGCACAGCTCCTGGTATATGTCTGTTACAGCTGGATGAGTCAACAGACCTGGCACAGCTCCTGGTATATGTCTGTTACAGCTGGATGAGTCAACAGGCCTGGCACAGCTCCTGGTATATGTCTGTTACAGCTGGATGAGTCAACAGGCCTGGCACAGCTCCTGGTATATGTCTGTTACAGCTGGATGAGTCAACAGGCCTGGCACAGCTCCTGGTATATGTCTGTTACAGCTGGATGAGTCAACAGACCTGGCACAGCTCCTGGTATATGTCTGTTACAGCTGGATGAGTCAACAGACCTGGCACAGCTCCTGGTATATGTCTGTTACAGCTGGATGAGTCAACAGGCCTGGCACAGCTCCTGGTATATGTCTGTTACAGCTGGATGAGTCAACAGACCTGGCACAGCTCCTGGTATATGTCTGTTACAGCTGGATGAGTCAACAGACCTGGCACAGCTCCTGGTATATGTCTGTTACAGCTGGATGAGTCAACAGGCCTGGCACAGCTCCTGGTATATGTCTGTTACAGCTGGATGAGTCAACAGGCCTGGCACAGCTCCTGGTATATGTCTGTTACAGCTGGATGAGTCAACAGGCCTGGCACAGCTCCTGGTATATGTCTGTTACAGCTGGATGAGTCAACAGGCCTGGCACAGCTCCTGGTATATGTCTGTTACAGCTGGATGAGTCAACAGACACCTGGCACAGCTCCTGGTATATGTCTGTTACAGCTGGATGAGTCAACAGGCCTGGCACAGCTCCTGGTATATGTCTGTTACAGCTGGATGAGTCAACAGGCCTGGCACAGCTCCTGGTATATGTCTGTTACAGCTGGATGAGTCAACAGACCTGGCACAGCTCCTGGTATATGTCTGTTACAGCTGGATGAGTCAACAGGCCTGGCACAGCTCCTGGTATATGTCTGTTACAGCTGGATGAGTCAACAGACCTGGCACAGCTCCTGGTATATGTCTGTTACAGCTGGATGAGTCAACAGACCTGGCACAGCTCCTGGTATATGTCTGTTACAGCTGGATGAGTCAACAGACCTGGCACAGCTCCTGGTATATGTCTGTTACAGCTGGATGAGTCAACAGGCCTGGCACAGCTCCTGGTATATGTCTGTTACAGCTGGATGAGTCAACAGACACCTGGCACAGCTCCTGGTATATGTCTGTTACAGCTGGATGAGTCAACAGACCTGGCACAGCTCCTGGTATATGTCTGTTACAGCTGGATGAGTCAACAGACCTGGCACAGCTCCTGGTATATGTCTGTTACAGCTGGATGAGTCAACAGGTCTGGCACAGCTCCTGGTATATGTCTGTTACAGCTGGATGAGTCAACAGACCTGGCACAGCTCCTGGTATATGTCTGTTACAGCTGGATGAGTCAACAGACCTGGCACAGCTCCTGGTATATGTCTGTTACAGCTGGATGAGTCAACAGGCCTGGCACAGCTCCTGGTATATGTCTGTTACAGCTGGATGAGTCAACAGACCTGGCACAGCTCCTGGTATATGTCTGTTACAGCTGGATGAGTCAACAGACCTGGCACAGCTCCTGGTATATGTCTGTTACAGCTGGATGAGTCAACAGACGTGGCCTGGCACAGCTCCTGGTATATGTCTGTTTCAGCTGGATGAGTCAACAGACGTGGCCTGGCACAGCTCCTGGTATATGTCTGTTTCAGCTGGATGAGTCAACAGGGCCTGGCACAGCTCCTGGTATATGTCTGTTACAGCTGGATGAGTCAACAGACCTGGCACAGCTCCTGGTATATGTCTGTTACAGCTGGATGAGTCAACAGGCCTGGCACAGCTCCTGGTATATGTCTGTTACAGCTGGATGAGTCAACAGGCCTGGCACAGCTCCTGGTATATGTCTGTTACAGCTGGATGAGTCAACAGGCCTGGCACAGCTCCTGGTATATGTCTGTTACAGCTGGATGAGTCAACAGGCCTGGCACAGCTCCTGGTATATGTCTGTTACAGCTGGATGAGTCAACAGACACCTGGCACAGCTCCTGGTATATGTCTGTTACAGCTGGATGAGTCAACAGGCCTGGCACAGCTCCTGGTATATGTCTGTTACAGCTGGATGAGTCAACAGACCTGGCACAGCTCCTGGTATATGTCTGTTACAGCTGGATGAGTCAACAGGCCTGGCACAGCTCCTGGTATATGTCTGTTACAGCTGGATGAGTCAACAGGCCTGGCACAGCTCCTGGTATATGTCTGTTACAGCTGGATGAGTCAACAGACACCTGGCACAGCTCCTGGTATATGTCTGTTACAGCTGGATGAGTCAACAGACCTGGTATATGTCTGTTACAGCTGGATGAGTCAACAGGTCTGGCACAGCTCCTGGTATATGTCTGTTACAGCTGGATGAGTCAACAGACCTGGCACAGCTCCTGGTATATGTCTGTTACAGCTGGATGAGTCAACAGACCTGGCACAGCTCCTGGTATATGTCTGTTACAGCTGGATGAGTCAACAGGCCTGGCACAGCTCCTGGTATATGTCTGTTACAGCTGGATGAGTCAACAGACCTGGCACAGCTCCTGGTATATGTCTGTTACAGCTGGATGAGTCAACAGGCCTGGCACAGCTCCTGGTATATGTCTGTTACAGCTGGATGAGTCAACAGGCCTGGCTCAGCTCCTGGTATATGTCTGTTACAGCTGGATGAGTCAACAGACCTGGCACAGCTCCTGGTATATGTCTGTTACAGCTGGATGAGTCAACAGACCTGGCACAGCTCCTGGTATATGTCTGTTACAGCTGGATGAGTCAACAGAGCCTGGCACAGCTCCTGGTATATGTCTGTTACAGCTGGATGAGTCAACAGACCTGGCACAGCTCCTGGTATATGTCTGTTACAGCTGGATGAGTCAACAGGCCTGGCTCAGCTCCTGGTATATGTCTGTTACAGCTGGATGAGTCAACAGACCTGGCACAGCTCCTGGTATATGTCTGTTTCAGCTGGATGAGTCAACAGGCCTGGCACAGCTCTGGTATATGTCTGTTACAGCTGGATGAGTCAACAGACCTGGCACAGCTCCTGGTATATGTCTGTTTCAGCTGGATGAGTCAACAGACGCCTGGCACAGCTCCTGGTATATGTCTGTTTCAGCTGGATGAGTCAACAGACCCTGGCACAGCTCCTGGTATATGTCTGTTTCAGCTGGATGAGTCAACAGACCTGGCACAGCTCCTGATATATGTCTGTTACAACTGGATGAGTCAACAGACCTGGCACAGCTCCTGGTATATGTCTGTTACAGCTGGATGAGTCAACAGACCTGGCTCAGCTCCTGGTATATGTCTGTTACAGCTGGATGAGTCAACAGACGTGGTAGGCTTGGCACAGCTCAGTACTGGGGCAAAGACATGACAGGGAGACATAGTGGAGTGGTAACACGTGGGTACACTGCAGCATAAAGTAGTGTACTATATAGGGAATAGAGCTCTGGTCTAAAGTAGTGCACTATATAGGGAATAGGGCTCTGGTCTAAAGTAGTGTACTATATAGGGAATAGGGCTCTGGTCTAAAGTAGTGTACTATATAGGGAATAGGGCTCTGGTCTAAAGTAGTGTACTATATAGGGAATAGGGCTCTGGTCTAAAGTAGTGCACTATATAGGGAATAGGGCTCTGGTCTAAAGTAGTGCACTATATAGGGAATACGGTTCTGGTCTAAAGTAGTGCACTATATAGGGAATAGGGCTCTGGTCTAAAGTAGTGCACTATATATAGGGAAAAGGGCTCTGGTCTAAAGTAGTGTACTATATAGGGAATAGGGCTCTGGTCTAAAGTAGTGTACTATATAGGGAATAGGGCTCTGGTCTAAAGTAGTGCACTATATAGGGAATAGGGCTCTGGTCTAAAGTAGTGCACTATATAGGGAATACGGTTCTGGTCTAAGGTAGTGCACTATATAGGGAATAGGGCTCTGGTCTAAAGTAGTGCACTATATAGGGAATAGGGTTCTGGTCTAAAGTAGTGTACTATATAGGAAATAGGGCTCTGGTCTAAAGTAGTGCACTATATAGGGAATAGGGCTCTGGTCTAAAGTAGTGCACTATATAGGGAATAGGGCCCTGGTCTAAAGTAGTGCACTATATAGGGAATAGGGCTCTGGTCTAAAGTAGTGCACTAACCCTAGGGCTCTCTCTCTCTCTCTCTCTCTCTCTCTCTCTGGTCCAAAGTAGTACTCTCTAGGGAATCTCTGGTCTAAAGTAGTCTCTCTATAGTGAATATAGGAATAGGCTCTGGTCTCTAGTCTCTCTCTCTCTCTCTCTCTCTCTCTCTCTCTCTCTCTCTCTCTCTCTCTCTCTCTCTCTCCATCATAGAGGGGAAGTAAATCAATCTCTCTTCTCAATTTGTCCACAAGATCTCTTTTAAATGACTCTCAGTAGTGTTCCCTCTCTCTTTATAGAATAATGCTCTTGTCTTCTCTCTCTCTCTCTCTCTCTCTCTCTGGTCTCTCTCTCTCTCTCTCTCAAATACTCAGGCTCTCTCAGAGGTTGACTCTGTTTGATTTGGACTTTAATCCATGAAGTCTGTGCCAGCTCATGAGCAGTAGCATCAGTGAAGAGACCACGAGTCTCTCACCCGAGCAGCTGTTCCTGAATTTGATGAGAGACCACACAAAAAAAAAAAAGCAGGACGACTAATTGGCAGCGAGGCGTGAACTCGACACAATCCTTCACCGTTGTCTCTACAAGGCTTTCTGGGGAAGATGAAACAGGCACGTATTTTAGAGTGGAACGCTCTCCCTCCTCCTCCTCCTTCCTCGTAAAACTTGCTGTTCCTTGTGCGCTTAAAGAAAAAATACGCTAATAATTTTGTTGTCTTGTACACTACTCGGATTGGCTTCGTTTCTGTTGTATTCTACTGTAATGAACAATGAAAAAAAATCTAATTTGACCTCTTAAATAAATACCAAGCTACGGACTCCAGGAGAGGGTTTTAACCAGGAAGATGGACAGCATTCTGACGACAGAGCTTCTCTCCTCACCAACTCCCCTGCTGTTCCCTCTACTCCTTCTACTCCCCCTGCTCCTCCTACTCCTCTACTCCTCCCTCCCCTGCTCCTCCTCTCCTCCAACTCCCCTCTACTGTTAAAAGGTGAACCTCCAACTCCCCTGCTGTTCCTCCTACTCCTCCTACTCCTCCTACTCCCCTGCTGTCCCTCCTACTCCTCCTACTCCTTTGCTCCTCTACTCCTTCTACTCCTCCTACTCCTCTGCTCCTCCTACTCCTCTACTCCTCTACTCCTCCTACTCCACTACTCCACTACTCCTTCTACTCCTCTACTCCTCCTACTCCTCTACTCCTCCTACTCCTCCTACTCCTTTGCTCCTCTACTCCTTCTACTCCTCCTACTCCTCTGCTCCTCTACTCCTTCTACTCCTTCTACTCCTCTACTCCTCCTACTCCTCCTACTCCACTACTCCACTACTCCTTCTACTCCTCTACTCCTCCTACTCCTCCTACTCCTTTGCTCCTCTACTCCTTCTACTCCTCCTACTCCTCTGCTCCTCCTACTCCTCTACTCCTCCTACTCCTCCTGCTCCTCTACTCCTTCTACTCCTTCTACTCCTCTGCTCCTCCTACTCCCCCTGCTCCTCCTACTCCTCCTCTGCTCCTCTACTCCCCCTACTCCTCTACTCCCCCTACTCCCCCTGCTCCTCCTCCCCCTACTACTCCTCTACTCCCCCTACCTCCTCCTCCTGCTCCTCCCTACTCCCCCTGCTCCTCCTACTCCTCTGCTCCTCTACTCCTCCGACTCCTCCTGCTCCTCTACTCCTTCTACTCCTCTGCTCCTCCTACTCCTCTACTCCCCCTGCTCCTCTACTCCTCCGACTCCTCCTGCTCCTCTACTACCCCTACTCCTCCTACTCCTCCTACTCCTCTGCTCCTCTACTCCTCCTGCTCCTCTACTCCTCCTGCTCCTCTACTCCCCCTACTCCCCCTGCTCCTCCTACTCCTCTGCTCCTCTACACCTCCTACTCCTCTACTCCTCCTACTCCTCTACTCCTTCTACTCCTCCTACTCCTCTGCTCCTCTGCTCCTCTACTCCTTCTACTCCTCTGCTCCTCCTACTCCTCTACTCCCCCTGCTCCTCCTACTCCTCCTCTGCTCCTCTACTCCCCCTACTCCTCTACTCCCCCTACTCCCCCTGCTCCTCCTACTCCTCTGCTCCTCTACACCTCCTACTCTGCTCCTCTACTCCTTCTACACCTCCTACTCCTCTGCTCCTCTACTCCTCCTACTCCTCTGCTCCTCTACTCCACCTGCTCCTCCTACTCCTCCCCCTCCTCCTACTCCTCCTACTCCTCCTCTGCTCCTCTACTCCTCCGACTCCTCCTGCTCCTCTACTACCCCTACTCCTCCTACTCCTCCTACTCCTCTGCTCCTCTACTCCACCTGCTCCTCCTACTCCTCCTCCTACTCCTCCTACTCCTCTGCTCCTCTACTCCTCCGACTCCTCCTGCTCCTCTACTACCCCTACTCCTCCTACTCCTCTGCTCCTCTACTCCTCCTACTCCTCCTACTCCTCCTCCTACTCCTCCTGCTCCTCGTCTCCTCTCCTGTCTCCTGACACTCAGACTCTGCTCTCCTCTATACTCTTCACAACACAACTCCCCCAAGCCGTAAAGGGTGACTCCACTTCCCCTATTTGGCCTCGTTCTTCATCAACGTTCATTAAGAAGTGCTAGCGGCCATGACTGAAGGCAAACGAGAGTTGTCATGGGGGTGTTGTTTTGATGTGGGAGGTTTCTTGGGTGTGTCTTTGCCATTCAATCACAACAGTCAAGTGCAGTAGTTGAGTACAGAGCGGTAAGCTAAGCTAGCGTTGCTACGGAGAGAAGGACGTTTTGAAGATGCCGACTTCACCTTCCTGACTGACACGCCATCTCAAGATGGTCACCTGATTCAGTTCCATGTTGTAGGCTAAATCCTGCACTGACCTAGTGTTGAGCCAAGCAGACAGCTAGCTAGCTAGCATAGCATAGCATAGCATAGCATAGCATAGCTTGGTGATAGCTGCAGCTAGCTAGCATAGCATAGCATAGCATAGCATAGCATAGCTTGGTGATAGCTGCAGCTAGCTAGCATAGCATAGCATAGCATAGCTTGGTGATAGCTGCAGCTGGCTAGCCTATCTATCTGACATTTCTCAGTCAAATCAGGTACGGCAAGATAGTAAGAGCCAGTGTCTGGAATGTGTTTCAGAAGACACTCGTTCTACATGACCTTGCTATGAAAGTAGCTCGCAACTTAGCACTGTAACGACCCTGGGTTCATAAGCGGGGAAATCGACTCTGCCGCTTGAGCATGCTTTTACGGCACAGTCGATAGCACGCCGGACCTCGGGCTCGAAGGTCGAGGGTTCGAGACCTGCTCCCTGCTGTTTCATCCCGTTCTGCAAATACATGTTACCGTGGAAACTATATCAACTACTGTGTTCTGCAAATACATGTTACCGTGGAAACTATATCAACTACTGTGTTCTGCAAATACATGTTACCGTGGAAACTATATCAACTACTGTGTTCTGCAAATACATGTTACCGTGGAAACTATATCAACTACTGTGTTCTGCAAATACACGTTACCGTGGAAACTATATCAACTACTGTGAGTAGAATGAGGAGAGGCTTGACAGATTTTTGTTCAATCAGTCATCCGAATGATCCCATCTACCCAAAGCGATACATGTGCTTAAGGTATCACCCTGGCCAAACAGAGCCAGCCACCTCATCAAGATGGCCAAACAGAGCCAGCCACCTCATCAAGATGGCCAAACAGAGCCAGCCACCTCATCAAGATGGCCAAACAGAGCCAGCCACCTCATCAAGATGGCCAAACAGAGCCAGCCACCTCATCAAGATGGCCAGACAGAGACAGCCTCCTCATCAACATGACCAGACAGAGGCAGCCTCCTCCTCAACATGACCAGACAGAGCCAGCCACCTCATCAACAACGCCAAACAGAGCCAGCCACCTCATCAAGATGGCCAAACAGAGCCAGCCACCTCATCAAGATGGCCAAACAGAGCCAGCCACCTCATCAAGATGGCCAAACAGAGCCAGCCACCTCATCAACGAGGCCAAACAGAGCCAGCCAACTCATCAAGATGGCCAAACAGAGCCAGCCACCTCATCAAGATGGCCAAACAGAGCCAGCCACCTCATCAACGAGGCCAAACAGAGCCAGCCACCTCAACAAGATGGCCAAACAGAGCCAGCCACCTCATCAACGAGGCCAAACAGAGCCAGCCTCCTCATCAACGAGGCCAGACAGAGGCAGCCTCCTCATCAACGAGGCCAGACAGAGCCAGCCACCTCATCAAGATGGCCAAACAGAGCCAGCCACCTCATCAACGAGGCCAAACAGAGCCAGCCTCCTCATCAACATTGTCAGACAGAGGCAGCCTCCTCATCAACATGACCAGACAGTGTCAGCCTCCTCATCAACGAGGCCAGACAGAAGCAGCCTCCTCATCAACGAGGCCAGACAGAGGCAGCCTTCTCATCAACGAGGCCAGACAGAGCCAGCTTTCTCATCAACATGGCCAGACTGAGCCAGCCTCCTCACCAACATGGCCAGACAGAGGCAGCCTCCTCATCAACATGACCAGACAGAGTCAGCCTCCTCATCAACATGACCAGACAGACACAGCCTCCTCATCCACATGGCCAGACAGAGTCAGCCTCCTCATCAACATGACCAGACAGAGTCAGCCTCCTCATCAACATGACCAGACAGAGACAGCCTCCTCATCAACATGACCAGACAGAGACAGCCTCCTCATCAACATGACCAGACAGAGTCAGCCTCCTCATCAACATGACCAGACAGAGACAGCCTCCTCATCAACATGACCAGACAGAGGCAGCCTCCTCATCAACATGACCAGACAGAGGCAGCCTCCTCATCAACGAGGCCAGACAGAGCCAGCCTCCTCATCAACATGGCCAGACAGAGACAGCCTCCTCATCAACATGACCAGACAGAGACAGCCTCCTCATCAACATGGCCAGACAGAGTCAGCCTCCTCATCAACATGACCAGACAGAGTCAGCCTCCTCATCAACATGGCCAGACAGAGGCAGCCTCCTCACCAACGAGGCCAGACAGAGACAGCCTCCTCATCAACATGACCAGACAGAGTCAGCCTCCTCATCAACATGACCAGACAGAGTCAGCCTCCTCATCAACATGGCCAGACAGAGTCAGCCTCCTCATCAACATGACCAGACAGAGTCAGCCTCCTCATCAACGAGGCCAGACAGAGACAGCCTCCTCATCAACATGGCCAGACAGAGTCAGCCTCCTCATCAACGAGGCCAGACAGAGGCAGCCTCCTCATCAACATGGCCAGACAGAGTCAGCCTCCTCATCAACATGGCCAGACAGAGACAGCCTCCTCATCAACATGACCAGACAGAGACAGCCTCCTCATCAACATGGCCAGACAGAGACAGCCTCCTCATCAACATGACCAGACAGAGCCAGCCTCCTCATCAACATGGCCAGACAGAGTCAGCCTCCTCATCAACGAGGCCAGACAGAGTCAGCCTCCTCATCAACATGGCCAGACAGAGACAGCCTCCTCATCAACATGACCAGACAGAGACAGCCTCCTCATCAACATGACCAGACAGAGTCAGCCTCCTCATCAACATGACCAGACAGAGACAGCCTCCTCATCAACATGGCCAGACAGAGCCAGCCTCCTCATCAACATGGCCAGACAGAGTCAGCCTCCTCATCAACGAGGCCAGACAGAGCCAGCCTCCTCATCAACATGGCCAGACAGAGTCAGCCTCCTCATCAACATGACCAGACAGAGGCAGCCTCCTCATCAACATGACCAGACAGAGTCAGCCTCCTCATCAACATGACCAGACAGAGTCAGCCTCCTCATCAACGAGGCCAGACAGAGACAGCCTCCTCATCAACATGGCCAGACAGAGACAGCCTCCTCATCAACATGACCAGACAGAGACAGCCTCCTCATCAACATGACCAGACAGAATTACAGCCAATATGAAAGGAAGGCAAACAGGATCAATATAAAGTGTTGTTGTTGTGTTTGTCAGAGTTGATTGTCTACTGATTATCAACCAACTGGAACCACCTGTTTTGAATTGACATTTTGACTGGTTTTCTGAATGCCTTTCTGATTGGTTAACTCTCCACAATGAGACAGGAGACTGTGTGATTGGTTAACTCTCCACAGTGAGACAGGAGACTGTGTGATTGGTTAACTCTCCACAGTGAGACAGGAGACTGTGTGATTGGTTAACTCTCCACAGTGAGACAGGAGACTGTGTGATTGGTTAACTCTACACAGTGAGACAGGAGACTGTGTGATTGGTTAACTCTCCACAGTGAGACAGGAGACTGTGTGATTGGTTAACTCTCCACAGTGAGACAGGAGACTGTGTGATTGGTTAACTCTCCACAGTAAGACAGGAGACTGTGTGATTGGTTAACTCTCCACAGTGAGACAGGAGACTGTGATTGGTTAACTCTCCACAGTAAGACAGGAGACTGTGTGATTGGTTAACTCTACACAGTAAGACAGGAGACTGTGTGATTGGTTAACTCTACACAGTGAGACAGGAGACTGTGATTGGTTAACTCTCCACAGTGAGACAGGAGACTGTGTGATTGGTTAACTCTACACAGTGAGACAGGAGACTGTGTGATTGGTTAACTCTCCACAGTAAGACAGGAGACTGTGTGATTGGTTAACTCTCCACAGTAAGACAGGAGACTGTGTGATTGGTTAACTCTCCACAGCGAGACAGGAGACTGTGATTGGTTAACTCTCCACAGTAAGACAGGAGACTGTGTGATTGGTTAACTCTACACAGTAAGACAGGAGACTGTGTGATTGGTTAACTCTACACAGTGAGACAGGAGACTGTGATTGGTTAACTCTCCACAGTAAGACAGGAGACTGTGTGATTGGTTAACTCTACACAGTGAGACAGGAGACTGTGATTGGTTAACTCTCCACAGTGAGACAGGAGACTGTGTGATTGGTTAACTCTACACAGTGAGACAGGAGACTGTGATTGGTTAACTCTCCACAGTGAGACAGGAGACTGTGTGATTGGTTAACTCTCCACAGTGAGACAGGAGACTGTGTGATTGGTTAACTCTCCACAGTGAGACAGGAGACTGTGTGATTGGTTAACTCTCCACAGTGAGACAGGAGACTGTGTGATTGGTTAACTCTCCACAGTGAGACAGGAGACTGTGTGATTGGTTAACTCTACACAGTGAGACAGGAGACTGTGATTGGTTAACTCTCCACAGTGAGACAGGAGACTGTGTGATTGGTTAACTCTCCACAGTAAGACAGGAGACTGTGTGATTGGTTAACTCTCACAGTAAGACAGGAGACTGTGTGATTGGTTAACTCTCCACAGCGAGACAGGAGACTGTGATTGGTTAACTCTCCACAGTAAGACAGGAGACTGTGTGATTGGTTAACTCTACACAGTAAGACAGGAGACTGTGTGATTGGTTAACTCTACACAGTGAGACAGGAGACTGTGATTGGTTAACTCTCCACAGTGAGACAGGAGACTGTGTGATTGGTTAACTCTACACAGTGAGACAGGAGACTGTGTGATTGGTTAACTCTCCACAGTAAGACAGGAGACTGTGTGATTGGTTAACTCTCCACAGTAAGACAGGAGACTGTGTGATTGGTTAACTCTCCACAGCGAGACAGGAGACTGTGTGATTGGTTAACTCTCCACAGTGAGACAGGAGACTGTGTGATTGGTTAACTCTACACAGTGAGACAGGAGACTGTGTGATTGGTTAACTCTCCACAGTGAGACAGGAGACTGTGTGATTGGTTAACTCTCCACAGTGAGACAGGAGACTGTGTGATTGGTTGACTCTCCACAGTGAGACAGGAGACTGTGTGATTGGTTAACTCTCCACAGTGAGACAGGAGACTGTGTGATTGGTTAACTCTCCACAGTGAGACAGGAGACTGTGTGATTGGTTAACTCTCCACAGTGAGACAGGAGACTGTGTGATTGGTTAACTCTCCACAGTGAGACAGGAGACTGTGTGATTGGTTAACTCTCCACAGTGAGACAGGAGACTGTGTGATTGGTTAACTCTCCACAGTGAGACAGGAGGCTGTGTGATTGGTTAACTCTCCACAGTGAGACAGGAGACTGTGATTGGTTAACTCTCCACAGTGAGACAGGAGACTGTGTGATTGGTTAACTCTCCACAGTGAGACAGGAGACTGTGATTGGTTAACTCTCCACAGTGAGACAGGAGACTGTGTGATTGGTTAACTCTCCACAGTAAGACAGGAGACTGTGATTGGTTAACTCTCCACAGTAAGACAGGAGACTGTGTGATTGGTTAACTCTCCACAGTAAGACAGGAGACTGTGTGATTGGTTAACTCTACACAGTGAGACAGGAGACTGTGATTGGTTAACTCTCCACAGTAAGACAGGAGACTGTGTGATTGGTTAACTCTACACAGTGAGACAGGAGACTGTGATTGGTTAACTCTCCACAGTAAGACAGGAGACTGTGTGATTGGTTAACTCTACACAGTGAGACAGGAGACTGTGATTGGTTAACTCTCCACAGTAAGACAGGAGACTGTGTGATTGGTTAACTCTCCACAGTGAGACAGGAGACTGTGTGATTGGTTAACTCTCCACAGTGAGACAGGAGACTGTGTGATTGGTTAACTCTCCACAGTAAGACAGGAGACTGTGTGATTGGTTAACTCTACACAGTAAGACAGGAGACTGTGATTGGTTGACTCTACACAGTGAGACAGGAGACTGTGATTGGTTGACTCTACACAGTGAGACAGGAGACTGTGTGATTGGTTAACTCTACACAGTGAGACAGGAGACTGTGATTGGTTGACTCTACACAGTGAGACAGGAGACTGTGTGATTGGTTAACTCTCCACAGTGAGACAGGAGACTGTGTGATTGGTTAACTCTCCACAGTAAGACAGGAGACTGTGTGATTGGTTAACTCTCCACAGTAAGACAGGAGACTGTGTGATTGGTTAACTCTCCACAGTAAGACAGGAGACTGTGTGATTGGTTGACTCTACACAGTAAGACAGGAGACTGTGTGATTGGTTAACTCTCCACAGTAAGACAGGAGACTGTGTGATTGGTTAACTCTACACAGTAAGACAGGAGACTGTGTGATTGGTTAACTCTCCACAGTAAGACAGGAGACTGTGTGATTGGTTAACTCTACACAGTAAGACAGGAGACTGTGTGATTGGTTAACTCTACACAGTGAGACAGGAGACTGTGTGATTGGTTAACTCTCCACAGTGAGACAGGAGACTGTGTGATTGGTTAACTCTCCACAGTAAGACAGGAGACTGTGTGATTGGTTAACTCTACACAGTAAGACAGGAGACTGTGTGATTGGTTAACTCTACACAGTGAGACAGGAGACTGTGTGATTGGTTAACTCTCCACAGTGAGACAGGAGACTGTGTGATTGGTTGACTCTACACAGTGAGACAGGAGACTGTGTGATTGGTTGACTCTACACAGTGAGACAGGAGACTGTGTGATTGGTTAACTCTCCACAGTGAGACAGGAGACTGTGTGATTGGTTAACTCTACACAGTGAGACAGGAGACTGTGTGATTGGTTGACTCTCCACAGTGAGACAGGAGACTGTGTGATTGGTTAACTCTCCACAGTGAGACAGGAGACTGTGTGATTGGTTGACTCTCCACAGTGAGACAGGAGACTGTGTGATTGGTTGACTCTACACAGTGAGACAGGAGACTGTGTGATTGGTTAACTCTCACAGTGAGACAGGAGACTGTGTGATTGGTTAACTCTCCACAGTGAGACAGGAGACTGTGTGATTGGTTAACTCTCCACAGTGAGACAGGAGACTGTGTGATTGGTTAACTCTCCACAGTGAGACAGGAGACTGTGTGATTGGTTAACTCTCCACAGTGAGACAGGAGGCTGTGTGATTGGTTAACTCTCCACAGTGAGACAGGAGACTGTGATTGGTTAACTCTCCACAGTGAGACAGGAGACTGTGTGATTGGTTAACTCTCCACAGTGAGACAGGAGACTGTGATTGGTTAACTCTCCACAGTAAGACAGGAGACTGTGATTGGTTAACTCTCCACAGTAAGACAGGAGACTGTGTGATTGGTTAACTCTCCACAGTAAGACAGGAGACTGTGTGATTGGTTAACTCTCCACAGTAAGACAGGAGACTGTGTGATTGGTTAACTCTCCACAGTGAGACAGGAGGCTGTGTGATTGGTTGACTCTCCACAGTAAGACAGGAGACTGTGTGATTGGTTAACTCTCCACAGTGAGACAGGAGACTGTGTGATTGGTTAACTCTCCACAGTGAGACAGGAGACTGTGTGATTGGTTAACTCTCCACAGTGAGACAGGAGACTGTGTGATTGGTTAACTCTCCACAGTGAGACAGGAGACTGTGTGATTGGTTAACTCTCCACAGTGAGACAGGAGACTGTGATTGGTTAACTCTCCACAGTGAGACAGGAGACTGTGATTGGTTAACTCTCCACAGTGAGACAGGAGACTGTGATTGGTTAACTCTCCACAGTGAGACAGGAGACTGTGATTGGTTAACTCTCCACAGTGAGACAGGAGACTGTTCTGAATCCACGTTCATATCCAGACTTGTTTAAAAAGTTCTAAGTATTTGTCAACATTCCCAATTAGCTTTATTTACTTGGTTTGGTGGATATTGATCTTTAAAATGAGGATGATTAAGTCTGAAGTCTGCGTTCCAAGTGAGCAAAGTCGATGGGAGCTGTCAGCAGATTTACACAGGGAGGAGAATATATACAGCTAAGATGGCTGCTCCTCTCCTCTCCTCTCCTCTCCTCTCCCTCTCCTCTCCTCTCCCTCTCCTCTCCTCTCCTCTCCTCTCCTCTCCTCTCCTCTCCTCTCCTCTCCTCTCCTCTCCTTTCAGCCCCCTGCCCTCTCCTCTCCTCTCCCTTTCAGCCCCCTGCCCTCTCCTCTCCTCTCCTCTCCTCTCCTCTCCTCTCCCTCTCCTTCTCTCCTCTCCTCATCTCCTCTCCCTCCTTTCCTTTCAGCCCCCTGCTCTCTTCCTCTCCTCTCCTTCTCCCTTTCCTTTCAGCCCCTGCTCTCTCCTCTCCTCTCCTTCTCCCTTTCCTTTCCTCTCCCCTGCTCTCTCCTCTCCTCTCCTTCTCCCTTTCCTTTCCGCCCCTGCTCTCTCCTCTCCTCTTCTACTCTTCTCCTCTTTCCTTTCCGCCCCTGCTCTCTCCTCTCGGCTCCTTCTACCTTTCCTTTCAGCCCCCTGCCCTCTCCTCTCCTCCTCTCCTCTCCTCTCCTCTCTCCTCTCCTCTCCTCTCCTCTCATCCCTGTACTGACCCAGGTAAACAACAACACATCCCTGTACTGACCCAGGTAAACAACAACACATCCCTGTACTGACCCAGATAAACAACAACACATCCCTGTACTGACCCAGGTAAACAAGACATGTAAACAACAACACATCCCTGTACTGACCCAGGTAAACAACAACACATAAACAACAACACATCCCTGTACTGACCCAGGTAAACAAGACATGTAAACAACAACACATCCCTGTACTGACCCAGGTAAACAACAACACATCCCTGTACTGACCCAGATAAACAACAACACATCCCTGTACTGACCCAGGTAAACAACAACACATCCCTGTACTGACCCAGATAAACAACAACACATCCCTGTACTGACCCAGGTAAACAACAACACATCCCTGTACTGACCCAGGTAAACAACAACACATCCCTGTACTGACCCAGGTAAACAACAACACATCCCTGGACTGACCCAGGTAAACAACAACACATCCCTGGACTGACCCAGGTAAACAACAACACATCCCTGTACTGACCCAGATAAACAACACCACATGTCATCTGCTGCACTGGACTCTCCTCACTCCACTCTCCTCTCTCCACTCTCCTCACTCCACTCTCCTCACTCCACTCTCCTCTCTCCACTCTCCTCTCTCCACTCTCCTTACTCATCTCTCAGTCTCCACTCTCCTCTCTCCTCTCTCCTCTCTCCTCACTCATCTCTCAGTCTCCTCTCTCCTCTCTCTCTCTCTCCTCTCCCCTCTCCACTCTCCTCTCTCCTCTCTCTCTCTCCTCCTCACTCATCTCTCCTCATCCTCATCTCTCCTCACTCATCTCTCAGTCTCCTCTCTCCACTCTCCTCTCTCCTCCACTCCTCACTCATCTCTCAGTCTCCTCTCTCCCCTCTCCACTATCCTCTCTCCTCCCTCATCTCTCCTCTCTCCTCACTCATCTCTCAGTCTCCTCTCTCCCCTCTCCTCTCTCAGTCTCCTCTCTCCACTCTCCTCTCTCCTCTCTCCTCACTCCTCACTCATCTCGCAGTCTCCTCTCTCCTCTCTCCCCTCTCTCCTCTCTCCTCTCTCCTCACTCATCTCTCAGTCTCCTCTCTCCTCTCTCCTCTCTCCTCTCTCCTCACTCATCTCGCAGTCTCCTCTCTCCTCTCTCTCTCTCCTCTCTCCCCTCTCCCCTCTCCTCTCTCCTCTCTCCTCTCTCTCCTCATTCTCCTCTCACCACTCTCCTCTCTCCTCACTCATCTCGCAGTCTCCTCTCTCCTCTCTCCACTCTCCTCTCTCCTCACTCATCTCTCCTCACTCATCTCTCAGTCTCCTCTCTCCTCTCTCCCCTCTCCTCTCTACTCTCTCCACTATCCTCTCTCCTCACTCATCTCTCCTCACTCATCTCTCCTCTCTCCTCACTCATCTCTCAGTCTCCTCTCTCCCCTCTCTCCCCTCTCCTCTCTCCTCTCTCCTCTCTCCTCTCTCCTCACTCATCTCTCAGTCTCCTCTCTCTCCTCTCTCCACTATCCTCTCTCCACTCTCTCCACTCTCCTCTCTCCTTTCTCCTCTCCCCTCTCCTCTCTCTCTCTTCTCTCTCCACTCTCTCTCTCTCTCCTCTCTCCACTCCTCTCTCCTCCTCTCTCCTCTCCCTCTCCCCTCTCCCCTCTCTCCTCTCTCCTCACTCATCTCGCAGTCTCCTCTCTCCCTCTCTCCTCTCTCCTCTCTCCCCTCTCCTCTCTCCCTCTCTCCTCTCTCCTCACTCATCTCTCAGTCTCCTCTCACCACTCTCCTCTCTCTCCTCACTCATCTCGCAGTCTCCTCTCTCTCTCTCCACTATCCTCTCTCCTCACTCATCTCTCCTCTCTCCTCACTCATCTCTCAGTCTCCCCTCTCCTCTCTCCCCTCTCCTCTCTCCACTATCCTCTCTCCACTATCCTCTCTCCTCTCTCATCTCTCCTCTCTCTCCTCACTCATCTCTCAGTCTCCTCTCTCCCTATCCTCTCTCCTCTCTCCTCTCTCCTCACTCATCTCTCAGTCTCCTCTCTCTCCTCTCTCCACTATCCTCTCTCCTTTCTCCTCTCTCCTCTCTCCTCTCTCCTCACTCATCTCTCAGTCTCCCTCTCACCACTCTCCTCTCTCCTCACTCATCTCGCAGTCTCCTCTCTCCTCTCTCCTTTATCCTCTCCCCTCTCCCTCTCCCTCTCCCCTCTCTCCTCTCTCCTCTCTCCTCTCCCCTCTCCTCTCTCCTCTCTCCTCTCTCCTTTCTCCTTTCTCCCTGAGCTCATTCATGTGAAGCCGAGGGGAACAGCGCTCAACGGAACAGTCTATTGAGAAATAAAACAACAGACCTTCTGCTTTTGGGAGTAACATTGTGGGAAATCTACCCCTGAGGAATGAAGTGTAGCATCTCATAGAACAACAAACTCTCCTGTCTCGCTGTGTAGAGTCAACCAATCACACAGTCTCCTGTCTCACTGTGGAGAGTTAACCAATCACACAGTCTCCTGTCTCACTGTGGAGAGTCAACCAATCACAGTCTCCTGTCTCACTGTGTAGAGTCAACCAATCACACAGTCTCCTGTCTTACTGTGGAGAGTTAACCAATCACACAGTCTCCTGTCTCACTGTGGAGAGTTAACCAATCACACAGTCTCCTGTCTCATTGTGTAGAGTTAACCAATCACACAGTCTCCTGTCTCACTGTGGAGAGTTAACCAATCACACAGTCTCCTGTCTCACTGTGGAGAGTCAACCAATCACACAGTCTCCTGTCTCATTGTGGAGAGTTAACCAATCACACAGTCTCCTGTCTCACTGTGGAGAGTCAACCAATCACACAGTCTCCTGTCTCACTGTGTAGAGTCAACCAATCACACAGTCTCCTGTCTTACTGTGGAGAGTTAACCAATCACAGTCTCCTGTCTTACTGTGGAGAGTCAACCAATCACACAGTCTCCTGTCTCACTGTGGAGAGTTAACCAATCACACAGTCTCCTGTCTCACTGTGGAGAGTTAACCAATCACACAGTCTCCTGTCTCACTGTGGAGAGTTAACCAATCACACAGTCTCCTGTCTTACTGTGTAGAGTTAACCAATCACACAGTCTCCTGTCTTACTGTGGAGAGTCAACCAATCACAGTCTCCTGTCTCACTGTGGAGAGTTAACCAATCACACAGTCTCCTGTCTCACTGTGGAGAGTTAACCAATCACACAGTCTCCTGTCTCACTGTGGAGAGTTAACCAATCACACAGTCTCCTGTCTTACTGTGGAGAGTTAACCAATCACACAGTCTCCTGTCTCACTGTGGAGAGTCAACCAATCACACAGTCTCCTGTCTCACTGTGGAGAGTCAACCAATCACACAGTCTCCTGTCTCACTGTGGAGAGTTAACCAATCACACAGTCTCCTGTCTTACTGTGGAGAGTTAACCAATCACACAGTCTCCTGTCTCACTGTGTAGAGTTAACCAATCACACAGTCTCCTGTCTCACTGTGGAGAGTCAACCAATCACACAGTCTCCTGTCTCATTGTGGAGAGTTAACCAATCACAGTCTCCTGTCTTACTGTGGAGAGTCAACCAATCACACAGTCTCCTGTCTCACTGTGTAGAGTCAACCAATCACACAGTCTCCTGTCTCACTGTGGAGAGTTAACCAATCACAGTCTCCTGTCTCACTGTGGAGAGTTAACCAATCACACAGTCTCCTGTCTCACTGTGTAGAGTTAACCAATCACACAGTCTCCTGTCTCACTGTGTAGAGTCAACCAATCACACAGTCTCCTGTCTCACTGTGGAGAGTCAACCAATCACACAGTCTCCTGTCTCACTGTGTAGAGTCAACCAATCACACAGTCTCCTGTCTCACTGTGGAGAGTCAACCAATCACAGTCTCCTGTCTCACTGTGGAGAGTTAACCAATCACAGTCTCCTGTCTTACTGTGGAGAGTTAACCAATCACACAGTCTCCTGTCTTACTGTGGAGAGTTAACCAATCACAGTCTCCTGTCTCACTGTGGAGAGTTAACCAATCACACAGTCTCCTGTCTTACTGTGGAGAGTTAACCAATCACAGTCTCCTGTCTTACTGTGGAGAGTCAACCAATCACACAGTCTCCTGTCTCACTGTGGAGAGTTAACCAATCACAGTCTCCTGTCTCACTGTGGAGAGTTAACCAATCACACAGTCTCCTGTCTCACTGTGGAGAGTTAACCAATCACACAGTCTCCTGTCTTACTGTGGAGAGTTAACCAATCACACAGTCTCCTGTCTTACACTGTGTAGAGTTAACCAATCACACAGTCTCCTGTCTCACTGTGTAGAGTCAACCAATCACACAGTCTCCTGTCTTACTGTGTAGAGTTAACCAATCACAGTCTCCTGTCTCACTGTGGAGAGTTAACCAATCACACACAGTCTCCTGTCTTACTGTGGAGAGTCAACCA
>NW_026286190.1:0-102500 GCF_023373465.1 Oncorhynchus keta | reverse complement strand
TCCCTGGCCATGTTTTCACTGTGTGTCATCTGAGGGAACCTCCCCTCCTCCCTCCGCTGTCACACAACATCAGGAACAGAACAGATGCAGGGATTTAAACAGGCTATTTTGTTTTTTGGCGTTTAACAAACGACACACAGAGACATTGATAATGAGAACTCTGGGGGGGTTCGGACGGACCATGCCACGCTATACCTCAGGATATAAAACTGTTTCTTCAGTCCGAAATTCTTCGAACCCACTACAGAACGGGGGACTGTGAGATATATATATATATATGCCATTTAGCAGACACTTTTATCCAAAGCAACTTACAGTCATGTGTGCATACATTCTACGTATGGGTGGTCCCGGGAATCGAACCCACTACCCTGGCGTTACAAGCGCCATGCTCTACCAACTGAGCTACAGAAGGACCATGAGATGTGATAGGGGGCAACAGGTTCATGTCTGGAGGCTGCTGTGTGTGTGTTGTCCATGGTGAAGGCCACACATTGATACCTTGAGGGCAAACACACTGCACAAACACAGAGGAACTCTGAGGAACAATCTTTGAGGATGTTTAGCCCAGTTGGTGTTATTCCACTTGACAGACTTGTTTTGAGGTTTTATTTTGGTGTTAAACCTCCTCAGGTAATCCATACTGTATATCTCATCTCTCTGGTGTTAAACCTCCTCAGGCTCCATACTGTATATCTCATCTCTCTGGTGTTAAACCTCCTCAGGCTCCATACTGTATATCTCATCTCTCTGGTGTTAAACCTCAGGCTCCATACTGTATATCTCATCTCTCTGGTGTTAAACCCCCTCAGGCTCCATACTGTATATCTCATCTCTCTGGTGTTAAACCTCCTCAGGCTCCATACTGTATATCTCATCTCCCTGGTGTTAAACCTCAGGCTCCATACTGTATATCTCATCTCTCTGGTGTTAAACCTCCTCAGGCTCCATACTGTATATCTCATCTCTCTGGTGTTAAACCTCCTCAGGCTCCATACTGTATATCTCATCTCTCTGGTGTTAAACCTCCTCAGGCTCCATACTGTATATCTCATCTCTCTGGTGTTAAACCTCCTCAGGCTCCATACTGTATATCTCATCTCTCTGGTGTTAAACCTCCTCAGGCTCCATACTGTATATCTCATCTATCTGGTGTTAAACCTCAGGCTCCATACTGTATATCTCATCTCCCTGGTGTTAAACCTCAGGCTCCATACTGTATATCTCATCTCTCTGGTGTTAAACCTCCTCAGGCTCCATACTGTATATCTCATCTCTCTGGTGTTAAACCTCCTCAGGCTCCATACTGTATATCTCATCTCTCTGGTGTTAAACCTCCTCAGGCTCCATACTGTATATCTCATCTCTCTGGTGTTAAACCTCCTCAGGCTTCATACTGTATATCTCATCTCTCTGGTGTTAAACCTCCTCAGGCTCCATACTGTATATCTCATCTCTCTGGTGTTAAACCTCAGGCTCCATACTGTATATCTCATCTCCCTGGTGTTAAACCTCCTCAGGCTCCATACTGTATATCTCATCTCTCTGGTGTTAAACCTCCTCAGGCTCCATACTGTATATCTCATCTCTCTGGTGTTAAACCTCCTCAGGCTCCATACTGTATATCTCATCTCTCTGGTGTTAAACCTCAGGCTCCATACTGTATATCTCATCTCTCTGGTGTTAAACCTCCTCAGGCTCCATACTGTATATCTCATCTCTCTGGTGTTAAACCTCCTCAGGCTCCATACTGTATATCTCATCTCTCTGGTGTTAAACCTCCTCAGGCTCCATACTGTATATCTCATCTCTCTGGTGTTAAACCTCAGGCTCCATACTGTATATCTCATCTCTCTGGTGTTAAACCTCAGGCTCTATACTGTATATCTCATCTCCCTGGTGTTAAACCTCAGGCTCCATACTGTATATCTCATCTCTCTGGTGTTAAACCTCCTCAGGCTCCATACTGTATATCTCATCTCTCTGGTGTTAAACCTCCTCAGGCTCCATACTGTATATCTCATCTCTCTGGTGTTAAACCTCCTCAGGCTCCATACTGTATATCTCATCTCTCTGGTGTTAAACCTCCTCAGGCTCCATACTGTATATCTCATCTCTCTGGTGTTAAACCTCCTCAGGCTCCATACTGTATATCTCATCTCTCTGGTGTTAAACCTCATCAGGCTCCATACTGTATATCTCATCTCTCTGGTGTTAAACCTCCTCAGGCTCCATACTGTATATCTCATCTCTCTGGTGTTAAACCTCATCAGGCTCCATACTGTATATCTCATCTCTCTGGTGTTAAACCTCCTCAGGCTCCATACTGTATATCTCATCTCTCTGGTGTTAAACCTCCTCAGGCTCCATACTGTATATCTCATCTCTCTGGTGTTAAACCTCCTCAGGCTCCATACTGTATATCTCATCTCTCTGGTGTTAAACCTCCTCAGGCTCCATACTGTATATCTCATCTCTCTGGTGTTAAACCTCAGGCTCCATACTGTATATCTCATCTCTCTGGTGTTAAACCTCCTCAGGCTCCATACTGTATATCTCATCTCTCTGGTGTTAAACCTCCTCAGGCTCCATACTGTATATCTCATCTCTCTGGTGTTAAACCTCCTCAGGCTCCATACTGTATATCTCATCTCTCTGGTGTTAAACCTCCTCAGGCTCCATACTGTATATCTCATCTCTCTGGTGTTAAACCTCCTCAGGCTCCATACTGTATATCTCATCTCTCTGGTGTTAAACCTCCTCAGGCTCCATACTGTATATCTCATCTCTCTGGTGTTAAACCTCCTCAGGCTCCATACTGTATATCTCATCTCTCTGGTGTTAAACCTCCTCAGGCTCCATACTGTATATCTCATCTCTCTGGTGTTAAACCTCCTCAGGCTCCATACTGTATATCTCATCTCTCTGGTGTTAAACCTCCTCAGGCTCCATACTGTATATCTCATCTCTCTGGTGTTAAACCTCCTCAGGCTCCATACTGTATATCTCATCTCTCTGGTGTTAAACCTCCTCAGGCTCCATACTGTATATCTCATCTCTCTGGTGTTAAACCTCCTCAGGCTCCATACTGTATATCTCATCTCTCTGGTGTTAAACCTCCTCAGGCTCCATACTGTATATCTCATCTCTCTGGTGTTAAACCTCCTCAGGCTTCATACTGTATATCTCATCTCTCTGGTGTTAAACCTCCTCAGGCTCCATACTGTATATCTCATCTATCTGGTGTTAAACCTCCTCAGGCTCCATACTGTATATCTCATCTCCTGGTGTTAAACCTCAGGCTCCATACTGTATATCTCATCTCTCTGGTGTTAAACCTCCTCAGGCTCCATACTGTATATCTCATCTCTCTGGTGTTAAACCTCCTCAGGCTCCATACTGTATATCTCATCTCTCTGGTGTTAAACCTCCTCAGGCTCCATACTGTATATCTCATCTCTCTGGTGTTAAACCTCCTCAGGCTCCATACTGTATATCTCATCTCTCTGGTGTTAAACCTCCTCAGGCTCCATACTGTATATCTCATCTCTCTGGTGTTAAACCTCCTCAGGCTCCATACTGTATATCTCATCTCTCTGGTGTTAAACCTCCTCAGGCTCCATACTGTATATCTCATCTCTCTGGTGTTAAACCTCCTCAGGCTCCATACTGTATATCTCATCTCTCTGGTGTTAAACCCCCTCAGGCTCCATACTGTATATCTCATCTCTCTGGTGTTAAACCTCCTCAGGCTCCATACTGTATATCTCATCTCTCTGGTGTTAAACCTCCTCAGGCTCCATACTGTATATCTCATCTCTCTGGTGTTAAACCTCCTCAGGCTCCATACTGTATATCTCATCTCTCTGGTGTTAAACCTCAGGCTCCATACTGTATATCTCATCTCCCTGGTGTTAAACCTCCTCAGGCTCCATACTGTATATCTCATCTCTCTGGTGTTAAACCTCCTCAGGCTCCATACTGTATATCTCATCTCTCTGGTGTTAAACCTCCTCAGGCTCCATACTGTATATCTCATCTCTCTGGTGTTAAACCTCCTCAGGCTCCATACTGTATATCTCATCTCTCTGGTGTTAAACCTCCTCAGGCTCCATACTGTATATCTCATCTCTCTGGTGTTAAACCTCCTCAGGCTCCATACTGTATATCTCATCTCTCTGGTGTTAAACCTCCTCAGGCTCCATACTGTATATCTCATCTCTCTGGTGTTAAACCTCCTCAGGCTCCATACTGTATATCTCATCTCTCTGGTGTTAAACCTCAGGCTCCATACTGTATATCTCATCTCTCTGGTGTTAAACCTCAGGCTCCATACTGTATATCTCATCTCTCTGGTGTTAAACCTCCTCAGGCTCCATACTGTATATCTCATCTCTCTGGTGTTAAACCTCCTCAGGCTCCATACTGTATATCTCATCTCTCTGGTGTTAAACCTCCTCAGGCTCCATACTGTATATCTCATCTCTCTGGTGTTAAACCTCCTCAGGCTCCATACTGTATATCTCATCTCTCTGGTGTTAAACCTCCTCAGGCTCCATACTGTATATCTCATCTCTCTGGTGTTAAACCTCCTCAGGCTCCATACTGTATATCTCATCTCTCTGGTGTTAAACCTCCTCAGGCTCCATACTGTATATCTCATCTCTCTGGTGTTAAACCTCCTCAGGCTCCATACTGTATATCTCATCTCTCTGGTGTTAAACCTCAGGCTCCATACTGTATATCTCATCTCTCTGGTGTTAAACCTCCTCAGGCTCCATACTGTATATCTCATCTCTCTGGTGTTAAACCTCCTCAGGCTCCATACTGTATATCTCATCTCTCTGGTGTTAAACCTCCTCAGGCTCCATACTGTATATCTCATCTCTCTGGTGTTAAACCTCCTCAGGCTCCATACTGTATATCTCATCTCTCTGGTGTTAAACCTCCTCAGGCTCCATACTGTATATCTCATCTCTCTGGTGTTAAACCTCCTCAGGCTCCATACTGTATATCTCATCTCTCTGGTGTTAAACCTCCTCAGGCTCCATACTGTATATCTCATCTCTCTGGTGTTAAACCTCCTCAGGCTCCATACTGTATATCTCATCTCTCTGGTGTTAAACCTCCTCAGGCTCCATACTGTATATCTCATCTCTCTGGTGTTAAACCTCCTCAGGCTCCATACTGTATATCTCATCTCTCTGGTGTTAAACCTCCTCAGGCTCCATACTGTATATCTCATCTCTCTGGTGTTAAACCTCCTCAGGCTCCATACTGTATATCTCATCTCTCTGGTGTTAAACCTCCTCAGGCTCCATACTGTATATCTCATCTCTCTGGTGTTAAACCTCCTCAGGCTCCATACTGTATATCTCATCTCTCTGGTGTTAAACCTCCTCAGGCTCCATACTGTATATCTCATCTCTCTGGTGTTAAACCTCAGGCTCCATACTGTATATCTCATCTCTCTGGTGTTAAACCTCCTCAGGCTCCATACTGTATATCTCATCTCTCTGGTGTTAAACCTCCTCAGGCTCCATACTGTATATCTCATCTCTCTGGTGTTAAACCTCCTCAGGCTCCATACTGTATATCTCATCTCTCTGGTGTTAAACCTCAGGCTCCATACTGTATATCTCATCTCTCTGGTGTTAAACCTCCTCAGGCTCCATACTGTATATCTCATCTCTCTGGTGTTAAACCTCCTCAGGCTCCATACTGTATATCTCATCTCTCTGGTGTTAAACCTCAGGCTCCATACTGTATATCTCATCTCTGGTGTTAAACCTCCTCAGGCTCCATACTGTATATCTCATCTCTCTGGTGTTAAACCTCCTCAGGCTCCATACTGTATATCTCATCTCTCTGGTGTTAAACCTCCTCAGGCTCCATACTGTATATCTCATCTCTCTGGTGTTAAACCTCCTCAGGCTCCATACTGTATATCTCATCTCTCTGGTGTTAAACCTCCTCAGGCTCCATACTGTATATCTCATCTCTCTGGTGTTAAACCTCAGGCTCCATACTGTATATCTCATCTCTCTGGTGTTAAACCTCAGGCTCCATACTGTATATCTCATCTCTCTGGTGTTAAACCTCCTCAGGCTCCATACTGTATATCTCATCTCTCTGGTGTTAAACCTCCTCAGGCTCCATACTGTATATCTCATCTCTCTGGTGTTAAACCTCCTCAGGCTCCATACTGTATATCTCATCTCTCTGGTGTTAAACCTCCTCAGGCTCCATACTGTATATCTCATCTCTGGTGTTAAACCTCCTCAGGCTCCATACTGTATATCTCATCTCTCTGGTGTTAAACCTCCTCAGGCTCCATACTGTATATCTCATCTCTCTGGTGTTAAACCTCCTCAGGCTCCATACTGTATATCTCATCTCTCTGGTGTTAAACCTCCTCAGGCTCCATACTGTATATCTCATCTCTCTGGTGTTAAACCTCCTCAGGCTCCATACTGTATATCTCATCTCTCTGGTGTTAAACCTCCTCAGGCTCCATACTGTATATCTCATCTCTCTGGTGTTAAACCTCCTCAGGCTCCATACTGTATATCTCATCTCTCTGGTGTTAAACCTCCTCAGGCTCCATACTGTATATCTCATCTCTCTGGTGTTAAACCTCCTCAGGCTCCATACTGTATATCTCATCTCTCTGGTGTTAAACCTCCTCAGGCTCCATACTGTATATCTCATCTCTCTGGTGTTAAACCTCCTCAGGCTCCATACTGTATATCTCATCTCTCTGGTGTTAAACCTCCTCAGGCTCCATACTGTATATCTCATCTCTCTGGTGTTAAACCTCCTCAGGCTCCATACTGTATATCTCATCTCCCTGGTGTTAAACCTCAGGCTCCATACTGTATATCTCATCTCTCTGGTGTTAAACCTCCTCAGGCTCCATACTGTATATCTCATCTCTCTGGTGTTAAACCTCCTCAGGCTCCATACTGTATATCTCTCTGGTGTTAAACCTCTCCATACTGTATATCTCATCTCTCTGGTGTTAAACCTCCTCAGGCTCCATACTGTATATCTCATCTCTCTGGTGTTAAACCTCCTCAGGCTCCATACTGTATATCTCATCTCTCTGGTGTTAAACCTCCTCAGGCTCCATACTGTATATCTCATCTCTCTGGTGTTAAACCTCCTCAGGCTCCATACTGTATATCTCATCTCTCTGGTGTTAAACCTCAGGCTCCATACTGTATATCTCATCTCTCTGGTGTTAAACCTCCTCAGGCTCCATACTGTATATCTCATCTCTCTGGTGTTAAACCTCCTCAGGCTCCATACTGTATATCTCATCTCTCTGGTGTTAAACCTCCTCAGGCTCCATACTGTATATCTCATCTCTCTGGTGTTAAACCTCCTCAGGCTCCATACTGTATATCTCATCTCTCTGGTGTTAAACCTCCTCAGGCTCCATACTGTATATCTCATCTCTCTGGTGTTAAACCTCCTCAGGCTCCATACTGTATATCTCATCTCTCTGGTGTTAAACCTCCTCAGGCTCCATACTGTATATCTCATCTCTCTGGTGTTAAACCTCCTCAGGCTCCATACTGTATATCTCATCTCTGGTGTTAAACCTCCTCAGGCTCCATACTGTATATCTCATCTCTCTGGTGTTAAACCTCCTCAGGCTCCATACTGTATATCTCATCTCTCTGGTGTTAAACCTCCTCAGGCTCCATACTGTATATCTCATCTCTCTGGTGTTAAACCTCCTCAGGCTCCATACTGTATATCTCATCTCTCTGGTGTTAAACCTCCTCAGGCTCCATACTGTATATCTCATCTCTCTGGTGTTAAACCTCCTCAGGCTCCATACTGTATATCTCATCTCTCTGGTGTTAAACCTCCTCAGGCTCCATACTGTATATCTCATCTCTCTGGTGTTAAACCTCCTCAGGCTCCATACTGTATATCTCATCTCTCTGGTGTTAAACCTCCTCAGGCTCCATACTGTATATCTCATCTCTCTGGTGTTAAACCTCCTCAGGCTCCATACTGTATATCTCATCTCTCTGGTGTTAAACCTCCTCAGGCTCCATACTGTATATCTCATCTCTCTGGTGTTAAACCTCCTCAGGCTCCATACTGTATATCTCATCTCTCTGGTGTTAAACCTCCTCAGGCTCCATACTGTATATCTCATCTCTCTGGTGTTAAACCTCCTCAGGCTCCATACTGTATATCTCATCTCTCTGGTGTTAAACCTCCTCAGGCTCCATACTGTATATCTCATCTCTCTGGTGTTAAACCTCCTCAGGCTCCATACTGTATATCTCATCTCTCTGGTGTTAAACCTCCTCAGGCTCCATACTGTATATCTCATCTCTCTGGTGTTAAACCTCCTCAGGCTCCATACTGTATATCTCATCTCTCTGGTGTTAAACCTCATCTCTCTGGTGTTAAACTCCATACTGTATATCTCATCTCTCTGGTGTTAAACCTCCTCAGGCTCCATACTGTATATCTCATCTCTCTGGTGTTAAACCTCCTCAGGCTCCATACTGTATATCTCATCTCTCTGGTGTTAAACCTCAGGCTCCATACTGTATATCTCATCTCCTCTGGTGTTAAACCTCCTCAGGCTCCATACTGTATATCTCATCTCTCTGGTGTTAAACCTCCTCAGGCTCCATACTGTATATCTCATCTCTCTGGTGTTAAACCTCAGGCTCCATACTGTATATCTCATCTCCTGGTGTTAAACCTCCTCAGGCTCCATACTGTATATCTCATCTCTCTGGTGTTAAACCTCCTCAGGCTCCATACTGTATATCTCATCTCTCTGGTGTTAAACCTCCTCAGGCTCCATACTGTATATCTCATCTCTCTGGTGTTAAACCTCCTCAGGCTCCATACTGTATATCTCATCTCTCTGGTGTTAAACCTCCTCAGGCTCCATACTGTATATCTCATCTCTCTGGTGTTAAACCTCAGGCTCCATACTGTATATCTCATCTCTCTGGTGTTAAACCTCAGGCTCCATACTGTATATCTCATCTCTCTGGTGTTAAACCTCCTCAGGCTCCATACTGTATATCTCATCTCTCTGGTGTTAAACCTCCTCAGGCTCCATACTGTATATCTCATCTCTCTGGTGTTAAACCTCCTCAGGCTCCATACTGTATATCTCATCTCTCTGGTGTTAAACCTCCTCAGGCTCCATACTGTATATCTCATCTCTCTGGTGTTAAACCTCCTCAGGCTCCATACTGTATATCTCATCTCTCTGGTGTTAAACCTCCTCAGGCTCCATACTGTATATCTCATCTCTCTGGTGTTAAACCTCCTCAGGCTCCATACTGTATATCTCATCTCTCTGGTGTTAAACCTCCTCATACTGTATATCTCATCTCTCTGGCTCAGGCTCCATACTGTATATCTCATCTCTCTGGTGTTAAACCTCCTCAGGCTCCATACTGTATATCTCATCTCTCTGGTGTTAAAACCTCCTCAGGCTCCATACTGTATATCTCATCTCTCTGGTGTTAAACCTCCTCAGGCTCCATACTGTATATCTCATCTCTCTGGTGTTAAACCTCCTCAGGCTCCATACTGTATATCTCATCTCTCTGGTGTTAAACCTCCTCAGGCTCCATACTGTATATCTCATCTCTCTGGTGTTAAACCTCCTCAGGCTCCATACTGTATATCTCATCTCTCTGGTGTTAAACCTCCTCAGGCTCCATACTGTATATCTCATCTCTCTGGTGTTAAACCTCCTCAGGCTCCATACTGTATATCTCATCTCTCTGGTGTTAAACCTCCTCAGGCTCCATACTGTATATCTCATCTCTCTGGTGTTAAACCTCCTCAGGCTCCATACTGTATATCTCATCTCTCTGGTGTTAAACCTCCTCAGGCTCCATACTGTATATCTCATCTCTCTGGTGTTAAACCTCCTCAGGCTCCATACTGTATATCTCATCTCTCTGGTGTTAAACCTCAGGCTCCATACTGTATATCTCATCTCTCTGGTGTTAAACCTCAGGCTCCATACTGTATATCTCATCTCTCTGGTGTTAAACCTCCTCAGGCTCCATACTGTATATCTCATCTCTCTGGTGTTAAACCTCCTCAGGCTCCATACTGTATATCTCATCTCTCTGGTGTTAAACCTCCTCAGGCTCCATACTGTATATCTCATCTCTCTGGTGTTAAACCTCCTCAGGCTCCATACTGTATATCTCATCTCTCTGGTGTTAAACCTCCTCAGGCTCCATACTGTATATCTCATCTCTCTGGTGTTAAACCTCCTCAGGCTCCATACTGTATATCTCATCTCTCTGGTGTTAAACCTCCTCAGGCTCCATACTGTATATCTCATCTCTCTGGTGTTAAACCTCCTCAGGCTCCATACTGTATATCTCATCTATCTGGTGTTAAACCTCAGGCTCCATACTGTATATCTCATCTCTCTGGTGTTAAACCTCCTCAGGCTCCATACTGTATATCTCATCTCTCTGGTGTTAAACCTCCTCAAGCTCCATACTGTATATCTCATCTCCTGGTGTTAAACCTCCTCAGGCTCCATACTGTATATCTCATCTCTCTGGTGTTAAACCTCCTCAGGCTCCATACTGTATATCTCATCTCTCTGGTGTTAAACCTCCTCAGGCTCCATACTGTATATCTCATCTCTCTGGTGTTAAACCTCCTCAGGCTCCATACTGTATATCTCATCTCTCTGGTGTTAAACCTCCTCAGGCTCCATACTGTATATCTCATCTCTCTGGTGTTAAACCTCCTCAGGCTCCATACTGTATATCTCATCTCTCTGGTGTTAAACCTCCTCAGGCTCCATACTGTATATCTCATCTCTCTGGTGTTAAACCTCAGGCTCCATACTGTATATCTCATCTCTCTGGTGTTAAACCTCCTCAGGCTCCATACTGTATATCTCATCTCTCTGGTGTTAAACCTCCTCAGGCTCCATACTGTATATCTCATCTCTCTGGTGTTAAACCTCAGGCTCCATACTGTATATCTCATCTCCCTGGTGTTAAACCTCCTCAGGCTCCATACTGTATATCTCATCTCTCTGGTGTTAAACCTCCTCAGGCTCCATACTGTATATCTCATCTCTCTGGTGTTAAACCTCCTCAGGCTCCATACTGTATATCTCATCTCTCTGGTGTTAAACCTCCTCAGGCTCCATACTGTATATCTCATCTCTCTGGTGTTAAACCTCCTCAGGCTCCATACTGTATATCTCATCTCTCTGGTGTTAAACCTCAGGCTCCATACTGTATATCTCATCTCTCTGGTGTTAAACCTCAGGCTCCATACTGTATATCTCATCTCTCTGGTGTTAAACCTCCTCAGGCTCCATACTGTATATCTCATCTCTCTGGTGTTAAACCTCCTCCAGGCTCCATACTGTATATCTCATCTCTCTGGTGTTAAACCTCCTCAGGCTCCATACTGTATATATCTCATCTCTCTGGTGTTAAACCTCCTCAGGCTCCATACTGTATATCTCATCTCTCTGGTGTTAAACCTCCTCAGGCTCCATACTGTATATCTCATCTCTCTGGTGTTAAACCTCCTCAGGCTCCATACTGTATATCTCATCTCTCTGGTGTTAAACCTCCTCAGGCTCCATACTGTATATCTCATCTCTCTGGTGTTAAACCTCCTCAGGCTCCATACTGTATATCTCATCTCTCTGGTGTTAAACCTCAGGCTCCATACTGTATATCTCATCTCTCTGGTGTTAAACCTCAGGCTCCATACTGTATATCTCATCTCTCTGGTGTTAAACCTCAGGCTCCATACTGTATATCTCATCTCCCTGGTGTTAAACCTCCTCAGGCTCCATACTGTATATCTCATCTCTCTGGTGTTAAACCTCAGGCTCCATACTGTATATCTCATCTCTCTGGTGTTAAACCTCCTCAGGCTCCATACTGTATATCTCATCTCCCTGGTGTTAAACCTCCTCAGGCTCCATACTGTATATCTCATCTATCTGGTGTTAAACCTCCTCAGGCTCCATACTGTATATCTCATCTCTCTGGTGTTAAACCTCCTCAGGCTCCATACTGTATATCTCATCTCTCTGGTGTTAAACCTCAGGCTTCATACTGTATATCTCATCTCTCTGGTGTTAAACCTCCTCATCCATACTGTATATCTCATCTCTCTGGTGTTAAACCTCCTCAAGCTCCATACTGTATATCTCATCTCTCTGGTGTTAAACCTCAGGCTTCATACTGTATATCTCATCTCTCTGGTGTTAAACCTCCTCAGGCTCCATACTGTATATCTCATCTCTCTGGTGTTAAACCTCCTCAGGCTCCATACTGTATATCTCATCTCTCTGGTGTTAAACCTCAGGCTCCATACTGTATATCTCATCTCCTGGTGTTAAACCTCAGGCTCCATACTGTATATCTCATCTCTCTGGTGTTAAACCTCCTCAGGCTCCATACTGTATATCTCATCTCCCTGGTGTTAAACCTCCTCAGGCTCCATACTGTATATCTCATCTCTCTGGTGTTAAACCTCAGGCTCCATACTGTATATCTCGTCTCTCTGGTGTTAAACCTCCTCAGGCTCCATACTGTATATCTCGTCTCTCTGGTGTTAAACCTCCTCAGGCTCCATACTGTATATCTCGTCTCTCTGGTGTTAAACCTCCTCAGGCTCCATACTGTATATCTCATCTCTCTGGTGTTAAACCTCCTCAGGCTCCATACTGTATATCTCATCTCTCTGGTGTTAAACCTCAGGCTTCATACTGTATATCTCATCTCTCTGGTGTTAAACCTCCTCAGGCTCCATACTGTATATCTCATCTCTCTGGTGTTAAACCTCCTCAAGCTCCATACTGTATATCTCATCTCTCTGGTGTTAAACCTCAGGCTTCATACTGTATATCTCATCTCTCTGGTGTTAAACCTCCTCAGGCTCCATACTGTATATCTCATCTCTCTGGTGTTAAACCTCCTCAGGCTCCATACTGTATATCTCATCTCTCTGGTGTTAAACCTCAGGCTCCATACTGTATATCTCATCTCCCTGGTGTTAAACCTCAGGCTCCATACTGTATATCTCATCTCTCTGGTGTTAAACCTCCTCAAGCTCCATACTGTATATCTCATCTCTCTGGTGTTAAACCTCCTCAGGCTCCATACTGTATATCTCATCTCTCTGGTGTTAAACCTCCTCAGGCTCCATACTGTATATCTCATCTCTCTGGTGTTAAACCTCCTCAGGCTCCATACTGTATATCTCATCTCTCTGGTGTTAAACCTCCTCAGGCTCCATACTGTATATATCTCATCTCTCTGGTGTTAAACCTCCTCAGGCTCCATACTGTATATCTCATCTCTCTGGTGTTAAACCTCAGGCTCCATACTGTATATCTCATCTCCCTGGTGTTAAACCTCCTCAGGCTCCATACTGTATATCTCATCTCTCTGGTGTTAAACCTCCTCAGGCTCCATACTGTATATCTCATCTCTCTGGTGTTAAACCTCCTCAGGCTCCATACTGTATATCTCATCTCTCTGGTGTTAAACCTCCTCAGGCTCCATACTGTATATCTCATCTCTCTGGTGTTAAACCTCCTCAGGCTCCATACTGTATATCTCATCTCTCTGGTGTTAAACCTCAGGCTCCATACTGTATATCTCATCTCTCTGGTGTTAAACCTCAGGCTCCATACTGTATATCTCATCTCTCTGGTGTTAAACCTCCTCAGGCTCCATACTGTATATCTCATCTCTCTGGTGTTAAACCTCCTCAGGCTCCATACTGTATATCTCATCTCTCTGGTGTTAAACCTCCTCAGGCTCCATACTGTATATATCTCATCTCTCTGGTGTTAAACCTCCTCAGGCTCCATACTGTATATCTCATCTCTCTGGTGTTAAACCTCCTCAGGCTCCATACTGTATATCTCATCTCTCTGGTGTTAAACCTCCTCAGGCTCCATACTGTATATCTCATCTCTCTGGTGTTAAACCTCCTCAGGCTCCATACTGTATATCTCATCTCTGGTGTTAAACCTCCTCAGGCTCCATACTGTATATCTCATCTCTCTGGTGTTAAACCTCAGGCTCCATACTGTATATCTCATCTCTCTGGTGTTAAACCTCAGGCTCCATACTGTATATCTCATCTCTCTGGTGTTAAACCTCAGGCTCCATACTGTATATCTCATCTCCCTGGTGTTAAACCTCCTCAGGCTCCATACTGTATATCTCATCTCTCTGGTGTTAAACCTCAGGCTCCATACTGTATATCTCATCTCTCTGGTGTTAAACCTCCTCAGGCTCCATACTGTATATCTCATCTCTCTGGTGTTAAACCTCCTCAGGCTCCATACTGTATATCTCATCTATCTGGTGTTAAACCTCCTCAGGCTCCATACTGTATATCTCATCTCTCTGGTGTTAAACCTCCTCAAGCTCCATACTGTATATCTCATCTCTCTGGTGTTAAACCTCAGGCTTCATACTGTATATCTCATCTCTCTGGTGTTAAACCTCCTCAGGCTCCATACTGTATATCTCATCTCTCTGGTGTTAAACCTCCTCAAGCTCCATACTGTATATCTCATCTCTCTGGTGTTAAACCTCAGGCTTCATACTGTATATCTCATCTCTCTGGTGTTAAACCTCCTCAGGCTCCATACTGTATATCTCATCTCTCTGGTGTTAAACCTCCTCAGGCTCCATACTGTATATCTCATCTCTCTGGTGTTAAACCTCAGGCTCCATACTGTATATCTCATCTCCCTGGTGTTAAACCTCAGGCTCCATACTGTATATCTCATCTCTCTGGTGTTAAACCTCCTCAGGCTCCATACTGTATATCTCATCTCCTGGTGTTAAACCTCCTCAGGCTCCATACTGTATATCTCATCTCTCTGGTGTTAAACCTCAGGCTCCATACTGTATATCTCGTCTCTCTGGTGTTAAACCTCCTCAGGCTCCATACTGTATATCTCATCTCTCTGGTGTTAAACCTCCTCAGGCTCCATACTGTATATCTCATCTATCTGGTGTTAAACCTCCTCAGGCTCCATACTGTATATCTCATCTCTCTGGTGTTAAACCTCCTCAGGCTCCATACTGTATATCTCATCTCTCTGGTGTTAAACCTCAGGCTTCATACTGTATATCTCATCTCTCTGGTGTTAAACCTCCTCAGGCTCCATACTGTATATCTCATCTCTCTGGTGTTAAACCTCCTCAAGCTCCATACTGTATATCTCATCTCTCTGGTGTTAAACCTCAGGCTTCATACTGTATATCTCATCTCTCTGGTGTTAAACCTCCTCAGGCTCCATACTGTATATCTCATCTCTCTGGTGTTAAACCTCCTCAGGCTCCATACTGTATATCTCATCTCTCTGGTGTTAAACCTCAGGCTCCATACTGTATATCTCATCTCCTGGTGTTAAACCTCAGGCTCCATACTGTATATCTCATCTCTCTGGTGTTAAACCTCCTCAGGCTCCATACTGTATATCTCATCTCTCTGGTGTTAAACCTCAGGCTCCATACTGTATATCTCATCTCTCTGGTGTTAAACCTCCTCAGGCTCCATACTGTATATCTCATCTCTCTGGTGTTAAACCTCCTCAGGCTCCATACTGTATATCTCATCTCTCTGGTGTTAAACCTCCTCAGGCTCCATACTGTATATCTCATCTCTCTGGTGTTAAACCTCAGGCTCCATACTGTATATCTCATCTCCCTGGTGTTAAACCTCAGGCTCCATACTGTATATCTCATCTCTCTGGTGTTAAACCTCCTCCAGGCTCCATACTGTATATCTCATCTCTCTGGTGTTAAACCTCCTCAGGCTCCATACTGTATATCTCATCTCTCTGGTGTTAAACCTCCTCAGGCTCCATACTGTATATCTCATCTCCCTGGTGTTAAACCTCCTCAGGCTCCATACTGTATATCTCATCTCTCTGGTGTTAAACCTCAGGCTCCATACTGTATATCTCATCTCTCCTGGTGTTAAACCTCCTCAGGCTCCATACTGTATATCTCATCTCCCTGGTGTTAAACCTCCTCAGGCTCCATACTGTATATCTCATCTCTCTGGTGTTAAACCTCAGGCTCCATACTGTATATCTCATCTCTCTGGTGTTAAACCTCCTCAGGCTCCATACTGTATATCTCATCTCCCTGGTGTTAAACCTCCTCAGGCTCCATACTGTATATCTCATCTCTCTGGTGTTAAACCTCCTCAGGCTCCATACTGTATATCTCATCTCTCTGGTGTTAAACCTCCTCAGGCTCCATACTGTATATCTCATCTCTCTGGTGTTAAACCTCCTCAGGCTCCATACTGTATATCTCATCTCCCTGGTGTTAAACCTCAGGCTCCATACTGTATATCTCATCTCTCTGGTGTTAAACCTCCTCAGGCTCCATACTGTATATCTCATCTCTCTGGTGTTAAACCTTATCAGGCTCCATACTGTATATCTCATCTCTCTGGTGTTAAACCTCCTCAGGCTCCATACTGTATATCTCATCTGGTGTTAAACCTCCTCAGGCTCCATACTGTATATCTCATCTCTCTGGTGTTAAACCTCCTCAGGCTCCATACTGTATATCTCATCTCTCTGGTGTTAAACCTCAGGCTCCATACTGTATATCTCATCTCTCTGGTGTTAAACCTCCTCAGGCTCCATACTGTATATCTCATCTCTCTGGTGTTAAACCTCCTCAGGCTCCATACTGTATATCTCATCTCTCTGGTGTTAAACCTCCTCAGGCTCCATACTGTATATCTCATCTCTCTGGTGTTAAACCTCCTCAGGCTCCATATTGTATATCTCATCTCTCTGGTGTTAAACCTCCTCAGGCTCCATACTGTATATCTCATCTCTCTGGTGTTAAACCTCCTCAGGCTCCATACTGTATATCTCATCTCTCTGGTGTTAAACCTCAGGCTCCATACTGTATATCTCATCTCTCTGGTGTTAAACCTCCTCAGGCTCCATACTGTATGTCTCATCTCTCTGGTGTTAAACCTCAGGCTCCATACTGTATATCTCGTCTCTCTGGTGTTAAACCTCCTCAGGCTCCATACTGTATATCTCATCTCTCTGGTGTTAAATCTCCTCAGGCTCCATACTGTATATCTCATCTATCTGGTGTTAAACCTCAGGCTCCATACTGTATATCTCATCTCTCTGGTGTTAAACCTCCTCAGGCTCCATACTGTATATCTCATCTCTCTGGTGTTAAACCTCAGGCTCCATACTGTATATCTCATCTCTCTGGTGTTAAACCTCCTCAGGCTCCATACTGTATATCTCATCTCTCTGGTGTTAAACCTCCTCAGGCTCCATACTGTATATCTCATCTCTCTGGTGTTAAACCTCAGGCTTCATACTGTATATCTCATCTCTCTGGTGTTAAACCTCCTCAGGCTCCATACTGTATATCTCATCTCTCTGGTGTTAAACCTCCTCAGGCTCCATACTGTATATCTCATCTCTCTGGTGTTAAACCTCAGGCTCCATACTGTATATCTCATCTCCCTGGTGTTAAACCTCAGGCTCCATACTGTATATCTCATCTCTCTGGTGTTAAACCTCCTCAGGCTCCATACTGTATATCTCATCTCTCTGGTGTTAAACCTCCTCAGGCTCCATACTGTATATCTCATCTCTCTGGTGTTAAACCTCCTCAGGCTCCATACTGTATATCTCATCTCCCTGGTGTTAAACCTCCTCAGGCTCCATACTGTATATCTCATCTCTCTGGTGTTAAACCTCATGCTCCAATATTGTATATCTCATCTCTCTGGTGTTAAACCTCCTCAGGCTCCATACTGTATATCTCATCTCTCTGGTGTTAAACTCCTCAGGCTCCATACTGTATATCTCATCTCTCTGGTGTTAAACCTCAGGCTCCATACTGTATATCTCATCTCTCTGGTGTTAAACCTCCTCAGGCTCCATACTGTATATCTCATCTCTCTGGTGTTAAACCTCCTCAGGCTCCATACTGTATATCTCATCTCTCTGGTGTTAAACCTCCTCAGGCTCCATACTGTATATCTCATCTCTCTGGTGTTAAACCTCCTCAGGCTCCATACTGTATATCTCATCTCTCTGGTGTTAAACCTCAGGCTCCATACTGTATATCTCATCTCCCTGGTGTTAAACCTCCTCAGGCTCCATACTGTATATCTCATCTCCCTGGTGTTAAACCTCCTCAGGCTCCATACTGTATATCTCATCTCTCTGGTGTTAAACCTCAGGCTCCATACTGTATATCTCGTCTCTCTGGTGTTAAACCTCCTCAGGCTCCATACTGTATATCTCATCTCTCTGGTGTTAAACCTCCTCAGGCTCCATACTGTATATCTCATCTCTCTGGTGTTAAACCTCCTCAGGCTCCATACTGTATATCTCATCTCTCTGGTGTTAAACCTCCTCAGGCTCCATACTGTATATCTCATCTCTCTGGTGTTTAACCTCCTCAGGCTCCATACTGTATATCTCATCTCCCTGGTGTTAAACCTCAGGCTCCATACTGTATATCTCATCTCTCTGGTGTTAAACCTCCTCAGGCTCCATACTGTATATCTCATCTCTCTGGTGTTAAACCTCATCAGGCTCCATACTGTATATCTCATCTCCCTGGTGTTAAACCTCCTCAGGCTCCATACTGTATATCTCATCTGGTGTTAAACCTCCTCAGGCTCCATACTGTATATCTCATCTCTCTGGTGTTAAACCTCCTCAGGCTCCATACTGTATATCTCATCTCTCTGGTGTTAAACCTCAGGCTCCATACTGTATATCTCATCTCTCTGGTGTTAAACCTCCTCAGGCTCCATACTGTATATCTCATCTCTCTGGTGTTAAACCTCCTCAGGCTTCATACTGTATATCTCATCTCTCTGGTGTTAAACCTCCTCAGGCTCCATACTGTATATCTCATCTCTCTGGTGTTAAACCTCCTCAGGCTTCATACTGTATATCTCATCTCTCTGGTGTTAAACCTCCTCAGGCTCCATACTGTATATCTCATCTCTCTGGTGTTAAACCTCCTCAGGCTCCATACTGTATATCTCATCTCTCTGGTGTTAAACCTCCTCAGGCTCCATACTGTATATCTCATCTCTCTGGTGTTAAACCTCCTCAGGCTTCATACTGTATATCTCATCTCTCTGGTGTTAAACCTCCTCAGGCTCCATACTGTATATCTCATCTCTCTGGTGTTAAACCTCCTCAGGCTCCATACTGTATATCTCATCTCTCTGGTGTTAAACCTCCTCAGGCTCCATACTGTATATCTCATCTCTCTGGTGTTAAACCTCCTCAGGCTCCATACTGTATATCTCATCTCTCTGGTGTTAAACCTCCTCAGGCTCCATACTGTATATCTCATCTCTCTGGTGTTAAACCTCAGGCTCCATACTGTATATCTCATCTCTCTGGTGTTAAACCTCATCAGGCTCCATACTGTATATCTCATCTCTCTGGTGTTAAACCTCCTCAGGCTCCATACTGTATATCTCATCTCCCCTGGTGTTAAACCTCCTCAGGCTCCATACTGTATATCTCATCTCTCTGGTGTTAAACCTCCTCAGGCTCCATACTGTATATCTCATCTCTCTGGTGTTAAACCTCCTCAGGCTCCATACTGTATATCTCATCTCTCTGGTGTTAAACCTCCTCAGGCTCCATACTGTATATCATCTCTCTGGTGTTAAACCTCAGGCTCCATACTGTATATCTCATCTCTCTGGTGTTAAACCTCCTCAGGCTCCATACTGTATATCTCATCTCTCTGGTGTTAAACCTTATCAGGCTCCATACTGTATATCTCATCTCTGGTGTTAAACCTCCTCCAGGCTCCATACTGTATATCTCATCTGGTGTTAAACCTCCTCAGGCTCCATACTGTATATCTCATCTCTCTGGTGTTAAACCTCCTCAGGCTCCATACTGTATATCTCATCTCTCTGGTGTTAAACCTCAGGCTCCATACTGTATATCTCATCTCTCTGGTGTTAAACCTCCTCAGGCTCCATACTGTATATCTCATCTCTCTGGTGTTAAACCTCCTCAGGCTCCATACTGTATATCTCATCTCTCTGGTGTTAAACCTCCTCAGGCTCCATACTGTATATCTCATCTCTCTGGTGTTAAACCTCCTCAGGCTCCATATTGTATATCTCATCTCTCTGGTGTTAAACCTCCTCAGGCTCCATACTGTATATCTCATCTCTCTGGTGTTAAACCTCCTCAGGCTCCATACTGTATATCTCATCTCTCTGGTGTTAAACCTCAGGCTCCATACTGTATATCTCATCTCTCTGGTGTTAAACCTCAGGCTCCATACTGTATATCTCATCTCTCTGGTGTTAAACCTCAGGCTCCATACTGTATATCTCATCTCTCTGGTGTTAAACCTCCTCAGGCTCCATACTGTATATCTCATCTCTCTGGTGTTAAACCTCCTCAGGCTCCATACTGTATATCTCATCTATCTGGTGTTAAACCTCCTCAGGCTCCATACTGTATATCTCATCTCTCTGGTGTTAAACCTCCTCAAGCTCCATACTGTATATCTCATCTCTCTGGTGTTAAACCTCAGGCTTCATACTGTATATCTCATCTCTCTGGTGTTAAACCTCCTCAGGCTCCATACTGTATATCTCATCTCTCTGGTGTTAAACCTCCTCAGGCTCCATACTGTATATCTCATCTCTCTGGTGTTAAACCTCAGGCTTCATACTGTATATCTCATCTCTCTGGTGTTAAACCTCCTCAGGCTCCATACTGTATATCTCATCTCTCTGGTGTTAAACCTCCTCAGGCTCCATACTGTATATCTCATCTCTCTGGTGTTAAACCTCAGGCTCCATACTGTATATCTCATCTCCCTGGTGTTAAACCTCAGGCTCCATACTGTATATCTCATCTCTCTGGTGTTAAACCTCCTCAGGCTCCATACTGTATATCTCATCTCTCTGGTGTTAAACCTCCTCAGGCTCCATACTGTATATCTCATCTCTCTGGTGTTAAACCTCCTCAGGCTCCATACTGTATATCTCATCTCTCTGGTGTTAAACCTCCTCAGGCTCCATACTGTATATCTCATCTCTCTGGTGTTAAACCTCAGGCTCCATACTGTATATCTCATCTCTCTGGTGTTAAACCTCCTCAGGCTCCATACTGTATATCTCATCTCTCTGGTGTTAAACTCCTCAGGCTCCATACTGTATATCTCATCTCTCTGGTGTTAAACCTCCTCAGGCTCCATACTGTATATCTCATCTCTCTGGTGTTAAACCTCCTCAGGCTCCATACTGTATATCTCATCTCTCTGGTGTTAAACCTCCTCAGGCTCCATACTGTATATCTCATCTCTCTGGTGTTAAACCTCCTCAGGCTCCATACTGTATATCTCATCTCTCTGGTGTTAAACCTCAGGCTCCATACTGTATATCTCATCTCTCTGGTGTTAAACCTCCTCAGGCTCCATACTGTATATCTCATCTCTCTGGTGTTAAACCTCCTCAGGCTCCATACTGTATATCTCATCTCCTGGTGTTAAACCTCCTCAGGCTCCATACTGTATATCTCATCTCTCTGGTGTTAAACCTCAGGCTCCATACTGTATATCTCATCTCTCTGGTGTTAAACCTCCTCAGGCTCCATACTGTATATCTCATCTCCTGGTGTTAAACCTCCTCAGGCTCCATACTGTATATCTCATCTCTCTGGTGTTAAACCTCCTCAGGCTCCATACTGTATATCTCATCTCTCTGGTGTTAAACCTCCTCAGGCTCCATACTGTATATCTCATCTCTCTGGTGTTAAACCTCCTCAGGCTCCATACTGTATATCTCATCTCCTGGTGTTAAACCTCAGGCTCCATACTGTATATCTCATCTCTCTGGTGTTAAACCTCCTCAGGCTCCATACTGTATATCTCATCTCTGGTGTTAAACCTCATCAGGCTCCATACTGTATATCTCATCTCTCTGGTGTTAAACCTCCTCAGGCTCCATACTGTATATCTCATCTCTCTGGTGTTAAACCTCCTCAGGCTCCATACTGTATATCTCATCTCTCTGGTGTTAAACCTCCTCAGGCTCCATACTGTATATCTCATCTCTCTGGTGTTAAACCCTCAGGCTCCATACTGTATATCTCATCTCTCTGGTGTTAAACCTCCTCAGGCTCCATACTGTATATCTCATCTCTCTGGTGTTAAACCTCCTCAGGCTCCATACTGTATATCTCATCTCTCTGGTGTTAAACCTCCTCAGGCTCCATACTGTATATCTCATCTCTCTGGTGTTAAACCTCCTCAGGCTCCATACTGTATATCTCATCTCTCTGGTGTTAAACCTCCTCAGGCTCCATACTGTATATCTCATCTCTCTGGTGTTAAACCTCCTCAGGCTCCATACTGTATATCTCATCTCTCTGGTGTTAAACCTCCTCAGGCTCCATACTGTATATCTCATCTCTCTGGTGTTAAACCTCCTCAGGCTCCATACTGTATATCTCATCTCTCTGGTGTTAAACCTCCTCAGGCTCCATACTGTATATCTCATCTCTCTGGTGTTAAACCTCCTCAGGCTCCATACTGTATATCTCATCTCTCTGGTGTTAAACCTCCTCAGGCTCCATACTGTATATCTCATCTCTCTGGTGTTAAACCTCCTCAGGCTCCATACTGTATATCTCATCTCTCTGGTGTTAAACCTCCTCAGGCTCCATACTGTATATCTCATCTCTCTGGTGTTAAACCTCAGGCTCCATACTGTATATCTCATCTCTCTGGTGTTAAACCTCAGGCTTCATACTGTATATCTCATCTCTCTGGTGTTAAACCTCCTCAGGCTCCATACTGTATATCTCATCTCTCTGGTGTTAAACCTCAGGCTCCATACTGTATATCTCATCTCTCTGGTGTTAAACCTCATCAGGCTCCATACTGTATATCTCATCTCTCTGGTGTTAAACCTCCTCAGGCTCCATACTGTATATCTCATCTCTCTGGTGTTAAACCTCAGGCTCCATACTGTATATCTCATCTCTCTGGTGTTAAACCTCAGGCTCCATACTGTATATCTCATCTCTCTGGTGTTAAACCTCCTCAGGCTCCATACTGTATATCTCATCTCTCTGGTGTTAAACCTCCTCAGGCTCCATACTGTATATCTCATCTCTCTGGTGTTAAACCTCCTCAGGCTCCATACTGTATATCTCATCTCTCTGGTGTTAAACCTCCTCAGGCTCCATACTGTATATCTCATCTCTCTGGTGTTAAACCTCCTCAGGCTCCATACTGTATACCTCATCTCTCTGGTGTTAAACCTCAGGCTCCATACTGTATATCTCATCTCTCTGGTGTTAATCCTCAGGCTCCATACTGTATATCTCATCTCTCTGGTGTTAAACCTCAGGCTCCATACTGTATATCTCATCTCTCTGGTGTTAAACCTCCTCAGGCTCCATACTGTATATCTCATCTCTCTGGTGTTAAACCTCCTCAGGCTCCATACTGTATATCTCATCTCTCTGGTGTTAAACCTCCTCAGGCTCCATACTGTATATCTCATCTCTCTGGTGTTAAACCTCCTCAGGCTCCATACTGTATATCTCATCTCCCTGGTGTTAAACCTCCTCAGGCTCCATACTGTATATCTCATCTCTCTGGTGTTAAACCTCAGGCTCCATACTGTATATCTCATCTCTCTGGTGTTAAACCTCCTCAGGCTCCATACTGTATATCTCATCTCTCTGGTGTTAAACCTCAGGCTCCATACTGTATATCTCATCTCTCTGGTGTTAATCCTCAGGCTCCATACTGTATATCTCATCTCTCTGGTGTTAAACCTCAGGCTCCATACTGTATATCTCATCTCTCTGGTGTTAATCCTCAGGCTCCATACTGTATATCTCATCTCTCTGGTGTTAATCCTCAGGCTCCATACTGTATACCTCATCTCTCTGGTGTTAAACCTCAGGCTCCATACTGTATATCTCATCTCTCTGGTGTTAAACCTCAGGCTCCATACTGTATATCTCATCTCTCTGGTGTTAATCCTCAGGCTCCATACTGTATATCTCATCTCTCTGGTGTTAATCCTCAGGCTCCATACTGTATACTCATCTCTCTGGTGTTAAACCTCAGGCTCCATACTGTATATCTCATCTCTCTGGTGTTAATCCTCAGGCTCCATACTGTATATCTCATCTCTCTGGTGTTAAACCTCCTCAGGCTCCATACTGTATATCTCATCTCCCTGGTGTTAAACCTCAGGCTCCATACTGTATATCTCATCTCTCTGGTGTTAAACCTCCTCAGGCTCCATACTGTATATCTCATCTCTCTGGTGTTAAACCTCCTCAGGCTCCATACTGTATATCTCATCTCTCTGGTGTTAAACCTCCTCAGGCTCCATACTGTATATCTCATCTCTCTGGTGTTAAACCTCCTCAGGCTCCATACTGTATATCTCATCTCTCTGGTGTTAAACCTCAGGCTTCATACTGTATATCTCATCTCTCTGGTGTTAAACCTCAGGCTCCATACTGTATATCTCATCTCCCTGGTGTTAAACCTCCTCAGGCTCCATACTGTATATCTCATCTCTCTGGTGTTAAACCTCAGGCTCCATACTGTATATCTCATCTCTCTGGTGTTAAACCTCAGGCTCCATACTGTATATCTCATCTCTCTGGTGTTAAACCTCAGGCTCCATACTGTATATCTCATCTCTCTGGTGTTAAACCTCCTCAGGCTCCATACTGTATATCTCATCTCTCTGGTGTTAAACCTCAGGCTCCATACTGTATATCTCATCTCTCTGGTGTTAAACCTCAGGCTCCATACTGTATATCTCATCTCTCTGGTGTTAAACCTCCTCAGGCTCCATACTGTATATCTCATCTCTCTGGTGTTAAACCTCCTCAGGCTCCATACTGTATATCTCATCTCTCTGGTGTTAAACCTCAGGCTCCATACTGTATATCTCATCTCTGGTGTTAAACCTCATCAGGCTCCATACTGTATATCTCATCTCTCTGGTGTTAAACCTCATCAGGCTCCATACTGTATATCTCATCTCTCTGGTGTTAAACCTCAGGCTCCATACTGTATATCTCATCTATCTGGTGTTAAACCTCAGGCTCCATACTGTATATCTCATCTCTCTGGTGTTAAACCTCCTCAGGCTCCATACTGTATATCTCATCTCTCTGGTGTTAAACCTCCTCAGGCTCCATACTGTATATCTCATCTCTCTGGTGTTAAACCTCAGGCTCCATACTGTATATCTCATCTCTCTGGTGTTAAACCTCAGGCTCCATACTGTATATCTCATCTCTGTGGTGTTAAACCTCAGGCTCCATACTGTATCTCATCTCTCTGGTGTTAAACCTCAGGCTCCATACTGTATATCTCATCTCTCTGGTGTTAAACCTCAGGCTCCATACTGTATATCTCATCTCTCTGGTGTTAAACCTCCTCAGGCTCCATACTGTATATCTCATCTCTCTGGTGTTAAACCTCCTCAGGCTCCATACTGTATATCTCATCTCTCTGGTGTTAAACCTCCTCAGGCTCCATACTGTATATCTCATCTCCCTGGTGTTAAACCTCAGGCTCCATACTGTATATCTCATCTCTCTGGTGTTAAACCTCCTCAGGCTCCATACTGTATATCTCATCTCTCTGGTGTTAAACCTCCTCAGGCTCCATACTGTATATCTCATCTCTGGTGTTAAACCTCCTCAGGCTCCATACTGTATATCTCATCTCTCTGGTGTTAAACCTCCTCAGGCTCCATACTGTATATCTCATCTCTCTGGTGTTAAACCTCAGGCTCCATACTGTATATCTCATCTCTCTGGTGTTAAACCTCCTCAGGCTCCATACTGTATATCTCATCTCTCTGGTGTTAAACCTCCTCAGGCTCCATACTGTATATCTCATCTCTCTGGTGTTAAACCTCAGGCTCCATACTGTATATCTCATCTCTCTGGTGTTAAACCTCCTCAGGCTCCATACTGTATATCTCATCTCTCTGGTGTTAAACCTCCTCAGGCTCCATACTGTATATCTCATCTCCCTGGTGTTAAACCTCCTCAGGCTCCATACTGTATATCTCATCTCTCTGGTGTTAAACCTCAGGCTCCATACTGTATATCTCATCTCTCTGGTGTTAAACCTCCTCAGGCTCCATACTGTATATCTCATCTCTCTGGTGTTAAACCTCAGGCTCCATACTGTATATCTCATCTCTCTGGTGTTAAACCTCAGGCTCCATACTGTAAATCTCTCTGGTGTTAAACCTCAGGCTCCATACTGTATATCTCATCTCTCTGGTGTTAAACCTCCTCAGGCTCCATACTGTATATCTCATCTCTCTGGTGTTAAACCTCCTCAGGCTCCATACTGTATATCTAATCTCTCTGGTGTTAAACCTCAGGCTCCATACTGTATATCTCATCTCTCTGGTGTTAAACCTCCTCAGGCTCCATACTGTATATCTAATCTCTCTGGTGTTAAACCTCAGGCTCCATACTGTATATCTCATCTCTCTGGTGTTAAACCTCCTCAGGCTCCATACTGTAGATCTAATCTCCCTGGTGTTAAACCTCAGGCTCCATACTGTATATCTAATCTCTCTGGTGTTAAACCTCAGGCTCCATACTGTATACCTCATCTCTCTGGTGTTAAACCTCAGGCTCCATACTGTATATCTCATCTCTCTGGTGTTAAACCTCAGGCTCCATACTGTATATCTCATCTCTCTGGTGTTAAACCTCAGGCTCCATACTGTATATCTCATCTCTCTGGTGTTAAACCTCAGGCTCCATACTGTATATCTCATCTCTCTGGTGTTAAACCTCAGGCTCCATACTGTATATCTCATCTCTCTGGTGTTAAACCACCTCAGGCTGGATATATCAGTAGCATCTATCTAAGCATCTGTAAATCCAAGGCTCAGTCCAAAATGCCAGCTTGAAAATATGAATTAGTTCTTAACTGACTTGCCTAGTTAAATAAAGGTAAAAAATGTTAGCCCCTATGGACCCTAAGCATCTGTAAATCCAAGGCTCAGTCCAAAATGCCAGCCTGTTCACTATATAGGCGTAGTGCATTACTTTAGACCCAAGCCCCTATGGACCCTAAGACAAATGTAGTGTACTATATATATGGAATAGGGTGCCATTTGGAACACATCCCCAGGATAGATATCCCTGACCTTTTCCCTCGTACCTCTCAGAGCATCATAATAATCTCTGTTTCGCCTGGTCCCGTCGTTCTCCAGACAGGCTGTAAGAGATAAATAAGGTGAGTCTGTGACAGTGAACAGGATTGACAGCTGGGTGTAGAGGGGTGGGTCGTACAATACACGACAACCTCTGGAGGACAAAATGAAATGAAATAGCCCGTTGTTCTCCCTCTCTCTCTCTCTCCTCTCCACCTCAAAGACCCTCCAGTCCAACTTGTTCCTGATAAGGTGAAGGAATATACGATATGTGTGACGCTGGGACGAAGAGAAGGAAGTGGAATGAGACAGTACAGTATATATCATCTCTCCCTCCTCCTTGAAGACTGTACAGTATATATCCTCTCTCTCCTCCTCCTGAAGACAGTACAGTATATATCCTCTGAGGAGGAAGTCAGACAGTATGTTATCCTCTCTCCCTCCTCAAAGACAGTACAGTATATATCATCTCTCCCTCCTCGAAGACAGTACAGTATATATCATCTCTCCCTCCCCTTGAAGACTGTACAGTATATATCCTCTGAGGAGGAAGTCAGACAGTATGTTATCCTCTCTCCCTCCTCGAAGACAGTACAGTATATATCATCTCTCCCTCCTCGAAGACAGTACAGTATATATCATCTCTCCCTCCCCTTGAAGACTGTACAGTATATATCCTCTGAGGAGGAAGTCAGACAGTATGTTATCCTCTCTCCCTCCTCGAAGACAGTACAGTATATATCCTCTCTCCCTCCTCGAAGACAGTACAGTATATATCCTCTCTCCTCCTCGAAGACAATACAGTATATATCCTCTCTCCCTCCTCGAAGACAGTACAGTATATATCCTCTCTCCCTCCCCTTGAAGACAATACAGTATATATCCTCTGAGGAGGAAGTCAGACAGTCTGTTATCCTCTCTCCCTCCTCGAAGACAGTACAGTATATATCCTCTCTCCCTCCTCCTTGAAGACAGTACAGTATATATCCTCTCTCCCTCCTCAGTACTTGAAGACAGTACAGTATATATCCTCTCTCCCTCCTCCTTGAAGACAGTACAGTATATATCCTCTCTCCCTCCTCTTTACTGAAGACAGTACAGTATATATCCTCTCTCCCTCCCCTTGAAGACAGTACAGTATATATCCTCTCCCTCCTCCTTGAAGACAGTACTGTATATATCCTCTCTCCCTCCCCTTGAAGACAGTACAGTATATATCCTCTCTCCCTCCTCCTTGAAGACAGTACAGTATATATCCTCTCTCCCTCCTCCTTGAAGACAGTACTGTATATATCATCTCTCCCTCCCCTTGAAGACAGTACAGTATATATCATCTCTCCCTCCTCCTTGAAGACAGTACAGTATATATCCTCTCTCCCTCCTCCTCGAAGACAGTACAGTATATATCCTCTCTCCTCCTCGAAGACAGTACAGTATATATCCTCTGAGGAGGAAGTCAGACAGTCTGTTATCCTCTCTCCTCCTCCTTGAAGACAGTACAGTATATATCCTCTCTCCCTCCTCCTCGAAGACAGTGCAGTATATATCCTCTCTCCCTCCTCCTTGAAGACAGTACAGTATATATCCTCTCTCCCTCCTCCTCGAAGACAGTACAGTATATATCCTCTCTCCCTCCTCGAAGACAGTACAGTATATATCCTCTGAGGAGGAAGTCAGACAGTCTGTTATCCTCTCTCCCTCCTCCTTGAAGACAGTACAGTATATATCCTCCCTCCCTCCTCCTCGAAGACAGTACAGTATATATCCTCTCTCCCTCCTCCTTGAAGACAGTACAGTATATATCCTCTCTCCCTCCCCTTGAAGACAGTACAGTATATATCCTCTCTCCCTCCCCCTTGAAGACAGTACAGTATATATCCTCTCTCCCTCCCCTTGAAGACAGTACAGTATATATCCTCTCTCCCTCCTCCTTGAAGACAGTACAGTATATATCCTCTCTCCCTCCCCCTTGAAGACAGTACAGTATATATCCTCTGAGGAGGAAGTCAGACAGTATGTTATCCTCTCTCCCTCCTCGAAGACAGTACAGTATATATCATCTCTCCCTCCCCCTTGAAGACAGTACAGTATATATCCTTTCTCCTCCCCCTTGAAGACAGTACAGTATATATCCTCTGAGGAGGAAGTCAGACAGTATGTTACCTCTCTCCCTCCTCGAAGACAGTACAGTATATATCATCTCTCTCTCCCCTTGAAGACAGTACAGTATATATCCTCTCTCCCTCCCCCTTGAAGACAGTACAGTATATATCCTCTGAGGAGGAAGTCAGACAGTATGTTATCCTCTCTCCCTCCTCGAAGACAGTACAGTATATATCATCTCTCCCTCCCCCTTGAAGACAGTACAGTATATATCATCTCCCTCCCCCTTGAAGACAGTACAGTATATATCCTCTCTCCCTCCTCCTTGAAGACAGTACAGTATATATCCTCTCTCCCTCCCCCTTGAAGACAGTACAGTATATATCCTCTCTCCCTCCTCCTTGAAGACAGTACAGTATATATCCTCTGAGGAGGAAGTAAGACAGTCTGTTATCCTCTCTCCCTCCTCGAAGACAGTACAGTATATATCATCTCTCCTCCCCTTGAAGACAGTACAGTATATATCATCTCTCCCTCCCCTTGAAGACAGTACAGTATATATCCTCTCTCCCTCCTCCTTGAAGACAGTACAGTATATATCCTCTCTCCCTCCCCTTGAAGACAGTACAGTATATATCCTCTCTCCCTCCTCCTTGAAGACAGTACAGTATATATCCTCTGAGGAGGAAGTAAGACAGTCTGTTATCCTCTCTCCCTCCTCGAAGACAGTACAGTATATATCCTCTCTCCCTCCCCTTGAAGACAGTACAGTATATATCCTCTGAGGAGGAAGTCAGACAGTATGTTATCCTCTCTCCCTCCTCGAAGACAGTACAGTATATATCATCTCTCCTCCCCTTGAAGACAGTACAGTATATAATCTCTCTCCTCCTCGAAGACAGTACAGTATATATCCTGGAAGACAGTACAGTATATATCCTCTCTCCCTCCCCTTGAAGACAGTACAGTATATATCCTCTCTCCCTCCTCCTTGAAGACAGTACAGTATATATCCTCTCTCCTCCTCCTTGAAGACAGTACAGTATATATCCTCTCTCCCTCCCCTTGAAGACTGTACAGTATATCCTCTCTCCCTCCTCCTTGAAGACAGTACAGTATATATCATCTCTCCTCCCCTTGAAGACAGTACAGTATATATCATCTCTCCCTCCCCCTTGAAGACAGTACAGTATATATCCTCTCTCCCTCCTCCTTGAAGACAGTACAGTATATATCCTCTCTCCCTCCTCCTTGAAGACAGTACAGTATATATCCTCTGAGGAGGAAGACAGTACAGTATATATCATCTCTCCCTCCCCCTTGAAGACAGTACAGTATATATCCTCTCTCCCTCCCCTTGAAGACAGTACAGTATATATCCTCTCTCCCTCCCCCTTGAAGACAGTACAGTATATATCATCTCTCCCTCCCCTTGAAGACAGTACAGTATATATCATCTCTCCCTCCCCTTGAAGACAGTACAGTATATATCCTCTCTCCCTCCCCTTGAAGACAGTACAGTATATATCCTCTCTCCCTCCCCTTGAAGACAGTACAGTATATATCCTCTGAGGAGGAAGTAAGACAGTCTGTTATCCTCTCTCCCTCCTTAACACTATATAACCTCTACATAAGGGGAAGGAACAATACAGTATATAACCTCTACATAAGGGGAAGGAACATACTGGAACAATACAGTATATAACCTCTACATAAGGTGAAGGAACAATACAGTATATAACCTCTACATAAGGGGAAGGAACAATACAGTATATAACCTCTACATAAGGGGAAGGAACAATACAGTATATAACCTCTACATAAGGGGAAGGAACAATACAGTATATAACCTCTACATAAGGGGAAGGAACAATACAGTATATAACCTCTACATAAGGGGAAGGAACAATACAGTATATAACCTCTACATAAGGGGAAGGAACATACTGGGACAATACAGTATATAACCTCTACATAAGGGGAGGGAACAATACAGTATATAACCTCTACATAAGGGGAAGGAACAATACAGTATATAACCTCTACATAAGGTGAAGGAACAATACAGTATATAACCTCTACATAAGGGAAGGAACAATACAGTATATAACCTCTACATAAGGGGAAGGGAACAATACAGTATATAACCTCTACATAAGGGGAAGTAACAATACAGTATATAACCTCTACATAAGGGGAAGGAACAATACAGTATATAACCTCTACATAAGGGGAAGGAACAATACAGTATATAACCTCTACATAAGGGAAGGAACATACTGGAACAATACAGTATATAACCTCTACATAAGGGAAGGAACAATACAGTATATAACCTCTACATAAGGGGAGGGAACAATACAGTATATAACCTCTACATAAGGTGAAGGAACAATACAGTATATAACCTCTACATAAGGGGAAGGAACATACTGGAACAATACAGTATATAACCTCTACATAAGGGGAGGGAACAATACAGTATATAACCTCTACATAAGGGGAAGGAACAATACAGTATATAACCTCTACATAAGGGGAAGGAACATACTGGAACAATACAGTATATAACCTCTACATAAGGGAAGGAACAATACAGTATATAACCTCTACATAAGGGGAAGGAACAATACAGTATATAACCTCTACATAAGGGGAAGGAACAATACAGTATATAACCTCTACATAAGGGGAAGGAACAATACAGTATATAACCTCTACATAAGGGGAAGGAACATACTGGAACAATACAGTATATAACCTCTACATAAGGGGAAGGAACAATACAGTATATAACCTCTACATAAGGGGAAGGAACAATACAGTATATAACCTCTACATAAGGGAAGGAACAATACAGTATATAACCTCTACATAAGGGGAAGGAACATACTGGAACAATACAGTATATAACCTCTACATAAGGTGAAGGAACAATACAGTATATAACCTCTACATAAGGGGAAGGAACAATACAGTATATAACCTCTACATAAGGGGAAGGAACAATACAGTATATAACCTCTACATAAGGGGAAGGAACATACTGGGACAATACAGTATATAACCTCTACATAAGGGGAAGGAACAATACAGTATATAACCTCTACATAAGGTGAAGGAACATACTGGAACAATACAGTATATAACCTCTACATAAGGGGAAGGAACAATACAGTATATAACCTCTACATAAGGGGAAGGAACATACTGGAACAATACAGTATATAACCTCTACATAAGGGGAAGGAACAATACAGTATATAACCTCTACATAAGGGGAAGGAACATACTGGAACAATACAGTATATAACCTCTACATAAGGGGAAGGAACAATACAGCATATAACCTCTACATAAGGGGAAGGAACAATACAGTATATAACCTCTACATAAGGGGAAGGAACAATACAGTATATAACCTCTACATAAGGGGAAGGAACAATACAGTATATAACCTCTACATAAGGTGAAGGAACAATAACAATACAGTATATAACCTCTACATAAGGGGAAGGAACAATACAGTATATAACCTCTACATAAGGGAAGGAACATACTGGAACAATACAGTATATAACCTCTACATAAGGTGAAGGAACAATACAGTATATAACCTCTACATAAGGTGAAGGAACAATACAGTATATAACCTCAACATAAGGTGAAGGAACAATACAGTATATAACCTCTACATAAGGTGAAGGAACAATACAGTATATAACCTCAACATAAGGGGAAGGAACAATACAGTATATAACCTCTACATAAGGGGAGGAACAATACAGTATATAACCTCTACATAAGGGGAAGGAACAATACAGTATATAACCTCTACATAAGGGGAGGGAACATACTGGGACAATACAGTATATAACCTCTACATAAGGTGAAGTGACAATACAGTATATAACCTCTGCATAAGGTGAAGGAACAATACAGTATATAACCTCTACATAAGGGGAAGGAACAATACAGTATATGACCTCTACATAAGGGGAGGGAACAATACAGTATATAACCTCTACAAAAGGGGAAGGAACAATACAGTATATAACCTCTACATAAGGGGAGGGAACAATACAGTATATAACCTCTACATAAGGGGAAGGGAACAATACAGTATATAACCTCTACATAAGGGGAAGGAACATACTGGAACAATACAGTATATAACCTCTACATAAGGGGAAGGAACAATACAGTATATAACCTCTACATAAGGGAAGGAACAATACAGTATATAACCTCTACATAAGGTGAAGGAACAATACAGTATATAACCTCTACATAAGGGGAAGGAACAATACAGTATATAACCTCTACATAAGGGAAGGAACAATACAGTATATAACCTCTACATAAGGGGAAGGAACAATACAGTATATAACCTCTACATAAGGGGAAGGAACAATACAGTATATAACCTCTACATAAGGGGAAGGAACAATACAGTATATAACCTCTACATAAGGGGAAGGAACAATACAGTATATAACCTCTACATAAGGGGAAGGAACATACTGGAACAATACAGTATATAACCTCTACATAAGGGGAAGGAACAATACAGTATATAACCTCTACATAAGGGGAAGGAACAATACAGTATATAACCTCTACATAAGGGGAAGGAACATACTGGAACAATACAGTATATAACCTCTACATAAGGGGAAGGAACAATACAGTATATAACCTCTACATAAGGGAAGGAACATACTGGGACAATACAGTATATAACCTCTACATAAGGTGAAGGGACAATACAGTATATAACCTCTACATAAGGTGAAGGAACATACTGGAACAATACAGTATATAACCTCTACATAAGGGGAAGGAACAATACAGTATATAACCTCTACATAAGGTGAAGGAACAATACAGTATATAACCTCTACATAAGGGGAAGGAACAATACAGTATATAACCTCTACATAAGGGGAAGGACAATACAGTATATAACCTCTACATAAGGGGGAAGGGACAATACAGTATATAACCTCTACATAAGGTGAAGGGACAATACAGTATATAACCTCTACATAAGGTGAAGGAACATACTGGAACAATACAGTATATAACCTCTACATAAGGGGAAGGAACAATACAGTATATAACCTCTACATAAGGTGAAGGAACAATACAGTATATAACCTCTACATAAGGGGAAGGAACAATACAGTATATAACCTCTACATAAGGGGAAGGACAATACAGTATATAACCTCTACATAAGGGGAAGGGACAATACAGTATATAACCTCTACATAAGGTGAAGGGACAATACAGTATATAACCTCTACATAAGGGGAAGGAACATACTGGGACAATACAGTATATAACCTCTACATAAGGGGAAGGAACAATACAGTATATAACCTCTACATAAGGGAAGGAACATACTGGAACAATACAGTATATAACCTCTACATAAGGGAAGGAACAATACAGTATATAACCTCTACATAAGGGGGACAATACAGTATATAACCTCTACATAAGGAAGGGACAATACAGTATATAACCTCTACATAAGGGGAAGGAACATACTGGGACAATACAGTATATAACCTCTACATAAGGGGAGGGAACAATACAGTATATAACCTCTACATAAGGGGAAGGAACAATACAGTATATAACCTCTACATAAGGGGAAGGAACATACTGGGACAATACAGTATATAACCTCTACATAAGGGGAAGGAACATACTGGAACAATACAGTATATAACCTCTACATAAGGTGAAGGAACAATACAGTATATAACCTCTACATAAGGGGAGGGAACAATACAGTATATAACCTCTACATAAGGGGAAGGAACAATACAGTATATAACCTCTACATAAGGGGAAGGAACATACTGGAACAATACAGTATATAACCTCTACATAAGGGGAAGGAACAATACAGTATATAACCTCTACATAAGGGGAAGGAACATACTGGAACAATACAGTATATAACCTCTACATAAGGGGAAGGAACAATACAGTATATAACCTCTACATAAGGGGAAGGAACAATACAGTATATAACCTCTACATAAGGGGAAGGAACAATACAGTATATAACCTCTACATAAGGGGAAGGAACAATACAGTATATAACCTCTACATAAGGGGAAGGAACAATACAGTATATAACCTCTACATAAGGGGAAGGGAACAATACAGTATATAACCTCTACATAAGGGATAGGAACAATACAGTATATAACATCTACATAAGGGAAGGAACAATACAGTATATAACCTCTACATAAGGGGAAGAACAATACAGTATATAACCTCTACATAAGGGGAAGGAACAATACAGTATATAACCTCTACATAAGGTGAAGGAACAATACAGTATATAACCTCTACATAAGGGGGAACATACTGGAACAATACAGTATATAACCTCTACATAAGGGAAGGAACATACTGGAACAATACAGTATATAACCTCTACATAAGGTGAAGGAACAATACAGTATATAACCTCTACATAAGGAACAATACAGTATATAACCTCTACATAAGGGGGAAGGAACAATACAGTATATAACCTCTACATAAGGGGGAACAATACAGTATATAACCTCTACATAAGGGGAAGGAACAATACAGTATATAACCTCTACATAAGGGGAAGGAACAATACAGTATATAACCTCTACATAAGGGGAAGGAACAATACAGTATATAACCTCTACATAAGGGGAAGGAACAATACAGTATATAACCTCTACATAAGGGAAGGAACAATACAGTATATAACCTCTACATAAGGTGAAGGAACAATACAGTATATAACCTCTACATAAGGGGAAGGAACAATACAGTATATAACCTCTACATAAGGGGAAGGAACAATACAGTATATAACCTCTACATAAGGTGAAGGAACAATACAGTATATAACCTCTACATAAGGGGAAGGAACAATACAGTATATAACCTCTACATAAGGGGAGGGAACATACTGGGACAATACAGTATATAACCTCTACATAAGGGGAAGGAACAATACAGTATATAACCTCTACATAAGGGGAAGGAACAATACAGTATATAACCTCTACATAAGGGGAAGGAACAATACAGTATATAACCTCTACATAAGGGGAAGGAACATACTGGGACAATACAGTATATAACCTCTACATAAGGGGAAGGAACAATACAGTATATAACCTCTACATAAGGGGAAGGAACATACTGGGACAATACAGTATATAACCTCTACATAAGGGGAAGGAACAATACAGTATATAACCTCTACATAAGGGAAGGAACAATACAGTATATAACCTCTACATAAGGGGAAGGAACAATACAGTATATAACCTCTACATAAGGGAAGGAACATACTGGGACAATACAGTATATAACCTCTACATAAGGGGAAGGAACAAAACAGTATATAACCTCTACATAAGGGGAAGGAACATACTGGAACAATACAGTATATAACCTCTACATAAGGGAAGGAACAATACAGTATATAACCTCTACATAAGGGAAGGAACAATACAGTATATAACCTCTACATAAGGTGAAGGAACAATACAGTATATAACCTCTACATAAGGGGAAGGAACAATACAGTATATAACCTCTACATAAGGGGAGGGAACATACTGGGACAATACAGTATATAACCTCTACATAAGGGGAAGGAACAATACAGTATATAACCTCTACATAAGGGGAAGGAACATACTGGGACAATACAGTATATAACCTCTACATAAGGGGAAGGAACAATACAGTATATAACCTCTACATAAGGGGAAGGAACAATACAGTATATAACCTCTACATAAGGGGAAGGAACAATACAGTATATAACCTCTACATAAGGGGAGGGACAATACAGTATATAACCTCTACATAAGGGGAAGGAACAATACAGTATATAACCTCTACATAAGTGGGAAGGAACATACTGGAACAATACAGTATATAACCTCTACATAAGGGGAAGGAACAATACAGTATATAACCTCTACATAAGGGGAAGGAACAATACAGTATATAACCTCTACATAAGGGGAAGGAACAATACAGTATATAACCTCTACATAAGGGGAAGGAACATACTGGAACAATACAGTATATAACCTCTACATAAGGGGAAGGAACAATACAGTATATAACCTCTACATAAGGAGGAAGGAACAATACAGTATATAACCTCTACATAAGGGGAGGGAACATACTGGGACAATACAGTATATAACCTCTACATAAGGGGAGGGAACAATACAGTATATAACCTCTACATAAGGGGAAGGAACAATACAGTATATAACCTCTACATAAGGGGAGGGAACATACTGGGACAATACAGTATATAACCTCTACATAAGGTGAAGTGACAATACAGTATATAACCTCTACATAAGGTGAAGGAACAATACAGTATATAACCTCTACATAAGGGGAAGGAACAATACAGTATATAACCTCTACATAAGGGGAAGGAACAATACAGTATATAACCTCTACATAAGGGGAAGGAACAATACAGTATATAACCTCTACATAAGGGAAGGAACAATACAGTATATAACCTCTACATAAGGGGAAGGAACAATACAGTATATAACCTCTACATAAGGGGAAGGAACAATACAGTATATAACCTCTACATAAGGGGAAGGAACAATACAGTATATAACCTCTACATAAGGGGAAGGAACATACTGGAACAATACAGTATATAACCTCTACATAAGGGGAAGGAACATACTGGAACAATACAGTATATAACCTCTACATAAGGGGAAGGAACAATACAGTATATAACCTCTACATAAGGGGAAGGAACAATACAGTATATAACCTCTACATAAGGGGAAGGAACAATACAGTATATAACCTCTACATAAGGGGAACATACTGGAACAATACAGTATATAACCTCTACATAAGGGGAAGGAACAATACAGTATATAACCTCTACATAAGGGGAAGGAACAATACAGTATATAACCTCTACATAAGGGGAAGGAACATACTGGAACAATACAGTATATAACCTCTACATAAGGGGAAGGAACAATACAGTATATAACCTCTACATAAGGGGAAGGAACAATACAGTATATAACCTCTACATAAGGGGAAGGAACATACTGGAACAATACAGTATATAACCTCTACATAAGGGGAAGGAACAATACAGTATATAACCTCTACATAAGGGAAGGAACAATACAGTATATAACCTCTACATAAGGGGAAGGAACAATACAGTATATAACCTCTACATAAGGGGGAAGGGACAATACAGTATATAACCTCTACATAAGGTGAAGGGACAATACAGTATATAACCTCTACATAAGGGGAAGGAACAATACAGTATATAACCTCTACATAAGGGAAGGAACATACTGGAACAATACAGTATATAACCTCTACATAAGGGGAAGGAACAATACAGTATATAACCTCTACATAAGGGAAGGAACAATACAGTATATAACCTCTACATAAGGGAAGAACAATACAGTATATAACCTCTACATAAGGGGAAGGAACAATACAGTATATAACCTCTACATAAGGGGAAGGAACAATACAGTATATAACCTCTACATAAGGGGAAGGAACAATACAGTATATAACCTCTACATAAGGGGAAGGAACAATACAGTATATAACCTCTACATAAGGGAAGGAACAATACAGTATATAACCTCTACATAAGGAGAAGGAACATACTGGAACAATACAGTATATAACCTCTACATAAGGGGAAGGAACAATACAGTATATAACCTCTACATAAGGGGAGGGAACAATACAGTATATAACCTCTACATAAGGGGAAGGAACAATACAGTATATAACCTCTACATAAGGGGAAGGAACAATACAGTATATAACCTCTACATAAGGGGAAGGAACAATACAGTATATAACCTCTACATAAGGGGAAGGAACAATACAGTATATAACCTCTACATAAGGGGAAGGAACATACTGGAACAATACAGTATATAACCTCTACATAAGGGGAAGGAACAATACAGTATATAACCTCTACATAAGGGGAAGGAACAATACAGTATATAACCTCTACATAAGGGGAAGGAACAATACAGTATATAACCTCTACATAAGGGGAAGGAACAATACAGTATATAACCTCTACATAAGGGGAAGGAACAATACAGTATATAACCTCTACATAAGGGGAAGGAACAATACAGTATATAACCTCTACATAAGGGGAAGGAACAATACAGTATATAACCTCTACATAAGGGGAAGGAACAATACAGTATATAACCTCTACATAAGGGGAAGGAACAATACAGTATATAACCTCTACATAAGGGGAAGGAACAATACAGTATATAACCTCTACATAAGGGGAAGGGACAATACAGTATATAACCTCTACATAAGGGGAAGGGACAATACAGTATATAACCTCTACATAAGGGGAAGGAACAATACAGTATATAACCTCTACATAAGGGGAACATACTGGAACAATACAGTATATAACCTCTACATAAGGGGAGGAACAATACAGTATATAACCTCTACATAAGGGGAGGAACATACTGGAACAATACAGTATATAACCTCTACATAAGGGGAAGGAACAATACAGTATATAACCTCTACATAAGGGAAGGAACAATACAGTATATAACCTCTACATAAGGGGAAGGAACAATACAGTATATAACCTCTACATAAGGGGAAGGAACAATACAGTATATAACCTCTACATAAGGGGAAGGGACAATACAGTATATAACCTCTACATAAGGGGAAGGAACAATACAGTATATAACCTCTACATAAGGGGGAAGGGAACAATACAGTATATAACCTCTACATAAGGGGAAGGAACAATACAGTATATAACCTCTACATAAGGGGAAGGAACAATACAGTATATAACCTCTACATAAGGGGAAGGAACAATACAGTATATAACCTCTACATAAGGTGAAGGAACAATACAGTATATAACCTCTACATAAGGGAAGGAACATACTGGAACAATACAGTATATAACCTCTACATAAGGGAAGGAACAATACAGTATATAACCTCTACATAAGGGGAAGGAACAATACAGTATATAACCTCTACATAAGGGGAAGGAACAATACAGTATATAACCTCTACATAAGGGGAAGGAACAATACAGTATATAACCTCTACATAAGGGGAAGGAACAATACAGTATATAACCTCTACATAAGGGGAAGGAACATACTGGAACAATACAGTATATAACCTCTACATAAGGGAAGGAACAATACAGTATATAACCTCTACATAAGGGGAAGGAACAATACAGTATATAACCTCTACATAAGGGGAAGGAACAATACAGTATATAACCTCTACATAAGGGGAAGGAACAATACAGTATATAACCTCTACATAAGGGGAAGGAACATACTGGAACAATACAGTATATAACCTCTACATAAGGGGAAGGAACAATACAGTATATAACCTCTACATAAGGGGAGGGAACATACTGGGACAATACAGTATATAACCTCTACATAAGGGGAAGGGACAATACAGTATATAACCTCTACATAAGGGGAAGGAACAATACAGTATATAACCTCTACATAAGGGGAAGGAACATACTGGAACAATACAGTATATAACCTCTACATAAGGGGAAGGAACAATACAGTATATAACCTCTACATAAGGGGAAGGAACAATACAGTATATAACCTCTACATAAGGGGAGGGAACAATACAGTATATGACCTCTACATAAGGGGAAGGAACATACTGGATGTGGGACACAGGAGGAGTAATTCAATTTATTTCAATTTCTGTTTTATTCAATAATGCCAACCTCCGAAAACAGGGCGCGCGCGCACACACACACACACACACACACACACACACACACACACACACACACACACACACACACACACACACACACACACACACACACACACACACACAGTTCACCATGATTAATCAGAGAGATGGCCATTAGTCAGTACACTCCACCGTATCCCTGAAAAACAACTCTCTTCACACTTGGACTGTGTAACGTCTGTCTTGAGAAGGAGGAGAAGACCAAAGCGCAGCGTGGTTAGTGTTCATCTTTTTTTAATGAAACTGAACACTTCAAAATAAAAATAAATAAAAAAGTGAAAACCGAAACAGTTATCTGGTGCAAACACACAAAGACAGAAAACAACCGCCCACCAAACACACAGGAAAACAGGCCTAAATATGGTTCTCAAACAGGGACAACGATAGACAGCTGCCTCTGATTGAGAACCATACCAGGCCTAAACACACAGGAAAACAGGCTGCCTAAATATGGTTCTCAAACAGGGACAACGACTACCCACAAATCATAGTGGGAAAACAGGCTGCCTAAATATGGTTCTCAAACAGGGACAACGACTACCCACAAATCATAGTGGGAAAACAGGCTGCCTAAATATGGTTCTCAAACAGGGACAACGACTACCCACAAATCATAGTGGGAAAACAGGCTGCCTAAATATGGTTCTCAATCAGGGACAACGATAGACAGCTGCCTCTGATTGAGAACCATGAAACACACAGGACAAATACTCAAACCACAACAAACAAATCATAGAAACAGGGACAAACTACCCACAAATCATAGTGGGAAACAGGCTGCCTAAATATGGTTCTCAAACAGGGACAACGACTACCCACAAATCATAGTGGGAAAACAGGCTGCCTAAATATGGTTCTCAATCAGGGACAACGACTACCCACAAATCATAGTGGGAAAACAGGCTGCCTAAATATGGTTCTCAAACAGGGACAACGACTACCCACAAATCATAGTGGGAAAACAGGCTGCCTAAATATGGTTCTCAATCAGGGACAACAACTACCCACAACCCATAGTGGGAAAACAGGCTGCCTAAATATGGTTCTCAATCAGGGACAACGATAGACAGCTGCCTCTGATTGAGAACCATACCAGGCCAAACATAGAAATAGAAAATATAGAAAAACATAGAAAAACTAACATAGACAACCCACCCAACTCACGCCCTGACCATACTAAAACAACAGACAACCCACCCAACTCACGCCCTGACCATACTAAAACAACAGACAACCCACCCAACTCACGCCCTGACCATACTAAAACAACAGACAACCCACCCAACTCACAGACATACTAAAACAACAGACAACCCAAACTCACGCCCTGACCATACTAAAACAACAGACAACCCACCCCAACTCACACCCTGACCATACTAAAACAACAGACAACCCACCCCAACTCACGCCCTGATCATACTAAAACAACAGACAACCCACCCAACTCACGCCCTGATCATACTAAAACAACAGACAACCCACCCAACTCACGCCCTCACCATACTAAAACAACAGACAACCCACCCAACTCACACCCTGACCATACTAAAACAACAGACAACCCACCCAACTCACGCCCTGACCATACTAAAACAACAGACAACCCACCCAACTCACGCCCTGACCATACTAAAACAACAGACAACCCACCCAACTCACACCCTGACCATACTAAAACAACAGACAACCCACCCAACTCACACCCTGACCATTGACAACCCACCCCAACTCACACCCTGACCATACTAAAACAACAGACAACAAACCCAACTCACACCCTGACCACCCTGACCATACTAAAACAACAGACAACCCACCCAACTCACGCCCTGACCATACTAAAACAACAGACAGGGAACTCACACCCTGACCATACTAAAACAACAGACAACCCACCCAACTCACGCCCTGACCATACTAAAACAACAGACAACCCACCCAACTCACACCCTGACCATACTAAAACAACAGACAACCCACCAACTCACGCCCTGACCATACTAAAACAACAGACAACCCACCCAACTCACGCCCTGACCATACTAAAACAACAGACAACCCACCCAACTCACGTCCTGACCATACTAAAACAACAGACAACCCACCCAACTCACACCCTGACCATACTAAAACAACAGACAACCCACCCAACTCACACCCTGACCATACTAAAACAACAGACTGCCCACCCAACTCACACCCTGACCATACTAAAACAACAGACAACCCACCCAACTCACACCCTGACCATACTAAAACAACAGACAACCCACCCAACTCACGCCCTGACCATACTAAAACAACAGACAACCCAGCAACTCACACCCTGACCATACTAAAACAACAGACAACCCACCCAACTCACGCCCTGACCATACTAAAACAACAGACAACCCACCCAACTCACACCCTGACCATACTAAAACAACAGACTGCCCACCCAACTCACACCCTGACCATACTAAAACAACAGACAACCCACCCCAACTCACGCCCTGACCATACTAAAACAACAGACAACCCACCCAACTCACACCCTGACCATACTAAAACAACAGACAACCCACCCAACTCACGCCCTGACCATACTAAAACAACAGACTGCCCACCCAACTGTTGACCATACTAAAACAACAGACAACCCACCCCAACTCACACCCTGACCATACTAAAACAACAGACAACCCAAACTCACACCCTGACCATACTAAAACAACAGACAACCCACCCAACTTCCATACTAAAACAACAGACATCACACCCTGTTACTAAAACAACAGACTGCCCAAACTCACACCCTGTAAAAACAACAGATCCCACCCCAACTCACGCCCTGAGATACTAAAACAACAGACTGCCCAACTCACGCCCTGACCATACTAAAACAACAGACAACCCACCCAACTCACGCCCTGACCATACTAAAACAACAGACAACCCACCCAACTGCCCTGACCATACTAAAACAACAGAAAGATCTCATGAGATTCTAAAACAACAGACAACCCACCCAACTGTTGTTACCATACTAAACAACAGAAAGATCAACAGACAACCCACCCAACTCACGCCCTGAGATACTAAAGAATGACAACCCACTCACGCCCTGACCATACTAAACTGTAAAGAACTCATGACCATACTAAAACAACAGACAACCCACCCAACTCACACACTGACCATACTAAAACAACAGACAACCCACCCAACTCACGCCCTGACCATACTAAAACAACAGACAACCCACCCAACTCACGCCCTCACCATACTAAAACAACAGACAACCCACCCAACTCACGCCCTGAACATACTAAAACACTGTACCCCAAGATCTGACAACCCACCCAACTCACGCCCTCACCATACTAAAAAACAGACAACCCACCCAACTCACGCCCTGACCATACTAAAACAACAGACAACCCACCCAACTCACACCCTGACCATACTAAAACAACAGACAACCCACCCAACTCACGCCCTTACAAAATCAAACAAACAAAGGAACTAAGGTCAGAACGTGAAACTGTAAAGATTGGATTGAGAAAAGGACCCTATCATGTGACCATGTTGTTAGCCAGAGGAAGAGCACTTCTGTAAAGTTTGCATTGCCTGACCTTGACTCTGACCTGAGACTTTGACCCCTGACCTAGAACCCCTGACATTGTTAGGGATAACTGAGGAACTGTAAAAGATGACAGGTATGAGAGTTTATTTAGATCCCCAGCTGCTTCTCTTCCTGGGGTCCAACACAAACACGAAACATGACATCTTACTGAACATTAACAGACAAGAACAGCTAAGAACAGATCTAGCTTTTAAAGGAGAGAACTAAACTAAAAGAAAAGATAATTAGTCTGAGTTTTTATGTCAAGTAGGGGAGTGGAAGAGCCAGGCAGCTAATCCATGAGGTGGTAGGGGCTTATAGCCCAGTGTTCAGTCAGACAGACACATATTCATTGTTGCTACTGGACCAATGCTAATGTATAGATTCTATAGAATGTTGTTACTGCTGAACTGTAAAGATCTGATGAGATTCTATAGAATGTTGTTACTGCTGGTGCTAAACTGTAAAGATCTGATGAGATTCTATAGAATGTTGTTACTGCTGGTGCTAAACTGTAAAGATCTGATGAGATTCTATAGAATGTTGTTACTGCTGGTACTAAACTGTAAAGATCTGATGAGATTCTATAGAATGTTGTTACTGCTGGTGCTAAACTGTAAAGATCTGCTGAGATTCTATAGAATGTTGTTACTGCTGGTGCTAAACTGTAAAGATCTGATGAGATTCTATAGAATGTTGTTACTGCTGGTACTAAACTGTAAAGATCTGATGAGATTCTATAGAATATTGTAACTGCTGGTACTAAACTGTAAAGATCTGATGAGATTCTATAGAATGTTGTTACTGCTAAACTGTAAAGATCTGATGAGATTCTATAGAATGTTGTTACTGCTGGTGCTAAACTGTAAAGATCTGATGAGATTCTATAGAATGTTGTTACTGCTGGTACTAAACTGTAAAGATCTGATGAGATTCTATAGAATGTTGTTACTGCTGGTGCTAAACTGTAAAGATCTGCTGAGATTCTATAGAATGTTGTTACTGCTGGTGCTAAACTGTAAAGATCTGATGAGATTCTATAGAATGTTGTTACTGCTGGTACTAAACTGTAAAGATCTGATGAGATTCTATAGAATGTTGTTACTGCTGGTGCTAAACTGTAAAGATCTGCTGAGATTCTATAGAATGTTGTTACTGCTGGTGCTAAACTGTAAAGATCTGATGAGATTCTATAGAATATTGTAACTGCTGGTACTAAACTGTAAAGATCTGATGAGATTCTATAGAATGTTGTTACTGCTGGTGCTAAACTGTAAAGATCTGCTGAGATTCTATAGAATGTTGTTACTGCTGGTGCTAAACTGTAAAGATCTGATGAGATTCTATAGAATGTTGTTACTGCTGCTGCTAAACTGTAAAGATCTGATGAGATTCTATAGAATGTTGTTACTGCTGGTGCTGAACTGTAAAGATCTGATGAGATTCTATAGAATGTTGTTACTGCTGCTGCTAAACTGTAAAGATCTGATGAGATTCTATAGAATGTTGTTACTGCTGGTGCTGAACTGTAAAGATCTGCTGAGATTCTATAGAATGTTGTTACTGCTAAACTGTAAAGATCTGATGAGATTCTATAGAATGTTGTTACTGCTGGTGCTAAACTGTAAAGATCTGATGAGATTCAATAGAATGTTGTTACTGATGAACTGTAAAGATCTGATGAGATTCTATAGAATGTTGTTACTGCTAAACTGTAAAGATCTGCTGAGATTCTATAGAATGTTGTTACTGCTAAACTGTAAAGATCTGATGAGATTCTATAGAATGTTGTTACTGCTAAACTGTAAAGATCTGATGAGATTCTGTAGAATGTTGTTACTGCTGGTACTAAACTGTAAAGATCTGATGAGATTCTATAGAATGTTGTTACTGCTTGTGCTAAACTGTAAAGATGTGCTGAGATTCTATAGAATGTTGTTACTGCTAAACTGTAAAGATCTGATGAGATTCTATAGAATGTTGTTACTGCTAAACTGTAAAGATCTGATGAGATTCTATAGAATGTTGTTACTGCTGGTGCTAAACTGTAAAGATCTGATGAGATTCTATAGAATGTTGTTACTGCTGGTGCTAAACTGTAAAGATCTGATGAGATTCTATAGAATGTTGTTACTGCTGGTGCTAAACTGTAAAGATCTGATGAGATTCTATAGAATGTTGTTACTGCTGGTACTAAACTGTAAAGATCTGATGAGATTCTATAGAATGTTGTTACTGCTGGTGCTAAACTGTAAAGATCTGCTGAGATTCTATAGAATGTTGTTACTGCTAAACTATAAAGATCTGCTGAGATTCTATAGAATGTTGTTACTGCTGGTGCTAAACTGTAAAGATCTGATGAGATTCTATAGAATGTTGTTACTGCTGGTACTAAACTGTAAAGATCTGATGAGATTCTATAGAATGTTGTTACTGCTGGTACTAAACTATAAAGATCTGATGAGATTCTATAGAATGTTGTTACTGCTGGTGCTAAACTGTAAAGATCTGATGAGATTCTATTGAATGTTGTTACTGCTGGTGCTAAACTGTAAAGATCTGATGAGATTCTATAGAATGTTGTTACTGCTGGTACTAAACTGTAAAGATCTGATGAGATTCTATAGAATGTTGTTACTGCTGGTACTAAACTGTAAAGATCTGATGAGATTCTATAGAATGTTGTTACTGCTGGTACTAAACTGTAAAGATCTGATGAGATTCTATAGAATGTTGTTACTGCTGGTGCTAAACTGTAAAGATCTGATGAGATTCTATAGAATGTTGTTACTGCTGGTGCTAAACTGTAAAGATCTGATGAGATTCTATAGAATGTTGTTACTGCTGGTACTAAACTGTAAAGATCTGATGAGATTCTATAGAATGTTGTTACTGCTGGTGCTAAACTGTAAAGATCTGATGAGATTATATAGAATGTTGTTACTGCTGGTACTAAACTGTAAAGATCTGATGAGATTCTATAGAATGTTGTTACTGCTGGTGCTAAACTGTAAAGATCTGATGAGATTATATAGAATGTTGTTACTGCTGGTACTAAACTGTAAAGATTTGATGGGATTCTATGAATCCAACTCTTTTCTCAATACAACTTTACTGGAACGTTAGAGTAATGTGCAAACATAATTGAGAATTCAGTTTTATGTGAGCAGTGTGTGTGTGTGTGTGTAGTCTATAATTAAAACCCACTGCATGCTGTGTGTAGTGGAGCTGGTTCTTCAGGATATAAAAGGCATTTCTCAGAAAACATGTCAATCAAAGCTTTTATTATGATTATTTTTTACTGAGTGAGTTTTCTACTTCAGGCATCATATCGGGGGCTGTACTTTTCTATTCAACCCAGTAGTTCTGACAGCGTGCTCTCACCACAGTGATCAAAAGGACTATGTAAAGCACCAATGACTTCTCACCTCAAGATTTCCATCAGTCAGGTACAAATGTTGATACGCCTCAAGCCGTGTGGCTCACAGCCAATCAATAACAAGCCATCTGTCAGTCAGAGACAGGATATGAGACAGTCAAAGATAGGCTATGAGACAGTCAGAGACAGGATATGAGACAGTCAGAGACAGGCTATGAGACAGTCAGAGACAGGCTATGAGACAGTCAGAGACAGGCTATGAGACAGTCAGAGACAGGATATGAGACAGTCAGAGACAGGATATGAGACGGTCAGAGACAGGCTATGAGACAGTCAGAGACAGGATATGAGACAGTCAGAGACAGGCTATGAGACGGTCAGAGACAGGCTATGAGACAGTCAGAGACAGGCTATGAGACGGTCAGAGACAGGCTATGAGACGGTCAGAGACAGGCTATGAGACAGTCAGAGACAGGATATGAGACAGTCAGAGACAGGATATGAGACAGTCAGAGACAGGATATGAGACAGTCAGAGACAGGATATGAGACAGTCAGAGACAGGATATGAGACAGTCAGAGACAGGATATGAGACAGTCAGAGACAGGATATGAGACAGTCAGAGACAGGACGTGAGACAGTCAGAGACAGGATATGAGACAGTCAGAGACAGGATGTGAGAGCTCTCAGCTCCAGTCTGTATCACAACTTATTTCCCTCAGCACTTAGTCAATTTAGTCATTTAGCAGACGCTCTTATCCAGAGCGACACTCAACTCGCAACAGAAGCAAATCACCCTGCATTTAGTGTCAATTACAAAGGAAACCACAGGCTGTTTGGCTTTCCATGTGAATACAATGTTCCTCAGACACAGATAAGTTAGCCTGGTCAAACACCAGAGAATACAATGTCCCTCAGACACAGATAAGTTAGCCTGGTCAAACACCAGAGAACACAATGTTCCTCAGACACAGATAAGTTAGCCTGGTCAAACACCAGAGAACACAATGTTCCTCAGACACAGATAAGTTAGCCTGGTCAAACACCAGAGAACACAATGTTCCTCAGACACAGATAAGTTAGCCTGGTCAAACACCAGAGAACACAATGTTCCTCAGACACAGATAAGTTAGCCTGGTCAAACACCAGAGAATACAATGTTCCTCAGACACAGATAAGTTAGCCTGGTCAAACACCAGAGAACACAATGTTCCTCAGACACAGATAAGTTAGCCTGGTCAAACACAGACATCATCAGTCTAATACAATGTTCCTGTGTGACATCATCAGTCTATTACACAGATCATCAGTCTATTATAGGTCAAACACCAGAGAACACATCATCAGTCTATTATAGGTACGATCTGTGTTGTTCTGTGACATCAGATAAGTCTATTATAGGTACCTGGTCATCAACACATGACATCATCAGTCTATTATAGGTACGATCTGTGTTGTTCTGTGTGACATCATCAGTCTATTATAGGTACGATCTGTGTTGATCAGAGGATTTCCTGTATGACATCATCAGTCTATTATAGGTATGATCTGTATGACATCATCAGTCTATTATAGGTATGATCTGTGTGACATCATCAGTCTGTATAAAACACAAACAGTAAACACAGGGTAAACACACTGCATATTTATAGACCTTGTGATTAAGGTGAGAACCTGGAGTCACCATGGAAACTACAGAGACAACAGCTGAATAGGCCGAGCTAGAGTTTGGCAGATACACTGTGTGTGTGTGTGTGTGTGTGTGTGTGTGTGTGTGTCTGTCTGTCTGTCTGTCTGTCTGTCTGTCTGTCTGTCTGTCTGTCTGTCTGTCTGTGTGCGTGAGAGAGCCCTCGAGGTTATGTTTACAGTGTTCATTGTAACAACGTTACACCTTGAGACCTGTTGGGTTTAACGGCTAAGTTCACTCTACCGACAGGCCAAGGAACCCAGGGGCCCTTCATGAATATCAACACGCCCTCAGCCAGCTGTGTACCACATCTCATATACATCGGGTAGCGGGTTCACCCAGGAACACTGAAGTAAATGCCCCGATGCAACACAGACTGTAAGTCGCAGGTGTAAAAGCGTCTGTAAATGGCATAGCTTAGTTAGCGGTCAGTGCTGTGTAACATCTGAAACGGCTACATAGTTAGCGGTGGTGCTAGTGTAACGGATGTAAAAGCCCAGCTTAGTTAGACTCCTGGTGCTCGTAACGGATGTGAAACGGCTAGCTTAGTTAGCGGTGGTGCTAGTGTAACGGATGTGAAACGGCTAGCTTAGTTAGCGGTGGTGCTAGTGTAACGGATGTGAAACGGCTAGCTTAGTTAGCGGTGGTGCTAGTGTAACGGATGTGAAACGGCTAGCTTAGTTAGCGGTGGTGCTAGTGTAACGGATGTGAAACGGCTAGCTTAGTTAGCGGTGGTGCTAGTGTAACGGATGTGAAACGGCTAGCTTAGTTAGCGGTGGTTCGCGCTAAATAGCGTTTCAATCGGTGACGTCACTTGCTCCGAGACCTTGAAGTAGTAGTTCCCCTTGCTCTGCGAGGGCCGCGGGTTTTGTGGAGCGATGGGTAACGATGCTTCGTGGGTGACTGTTGTTGATATGTGCAGAGGGTCCCTGGTTCGCGCCCGGGTCGGGGCGAGGGGACGGTCTAAAGTTATACTGTTACATCAGCACCACTCGATACTAATCTGTATCTCCCGAGCTCTAGCGTGGCTGACGGCCCAAACTGTACATGTGACATCCTCATGCAGAGTGTAGAAAACCAGCCACATTCCCCGTATTCCCCCTAAGCAGGACCTCTGAGTTGAAGTGAGCGGGTTTAGAGAGAGAGAGATGGCCCTCCTCCAGCCTACAGAATCAACCTCCCCCCACTGTGTCTGTCAGTGAGTCAGTCAGAAGCCAAAGGCTCTTAGTGCCGGAGATACCAGAGCTGCTAGGAGATGAAGGGATGAGGAGATGAAGCTTCCACTGGCTCTGACTTAGACTGGTGGTCCCACACATCTGTTTGGGTTTTATAGACAACTCCTATGGTGGTTGTAAGAGGCATACCAAGCTAGCTCTGTTTAACTGGCCCCAGGCCTGTACTTAGGACCAGGACCACCAAGCTAGCTCTGTTTGACTGGCCCCAGGCCTGTACTTAGCACCAGGACCACCAAGCTAGCTCTGTTTAACTGGCCCCAGGCCTGTTCTTAGCACCAGGACCACCAGGCTAGCTCTGTTTGACTGGCCCCAGGCCTGTTCTTAGCACCAGGACCACCAGGCTAGCTCTGACTGACTGACCCCAGGCCTGTAACCAGACCACCAAGCTGGCTCTGTTTAAAAATAAACCCCAGGCCTGTACAGAAGGTCCAGGAACCAGGCTAGCTCTGTTTAACTGGCCCCAGGCCTGTACCCACCCACCAGGACCACCAGGCTGCTCTGATTGGTCCATTACTTAGCACCAGGACCCTGGCTCTGTTTAACTGGCCCCAGGCCTGTACTTAGGACCAGTACCATGTCAGGCTAGCTCTGTTTAACTGGGAGGCCTGTTAGGTGTCAGGACCACCAGGCTATCTCTGTTTACACTGGCCCCAGGCCTCTTACTTTACCAGGACCACCAGGCTAGCTCTGTTTGACTGGCCCCAGGCCTGTTATTAGCAAGGTTACGACCAAGCTAGCTCTGTTTTCCAGGACTGTAGATTGAAAGGCTAACTTTGACTGACTGTAGGCCTGTTCTTCACCAGGACCACCAGGCTAGATTGAAATGACTGACCCCAGGCCTGTTCTTATCCAGGCTTTCTGAAGATTGAAATGGTAACAGACCACTCCACCATGGCCACTAAAAATAAACCCCAGCTGGTAGAAGGTGAAAAGGCAGTGAAAGGATTCACCCACCCCCTAGAGACCAGTCTGTGAGTGTCAGATTACAGTCACGCCTGGTGTAAAGACCAGTCTCTGACAGGGTCAATGTACAGTCGGGCTGGGAGACCAGTTACACAGGGTCAGAAAACAGTTTACAATCTGATTTCTCAATCGTTCAGACTTTCACCAGTCTAACATCTTCAGATTACAGTTCAGGCTTTCAGTGTGACATCTCATGGGTCAGATTAAAGTTAACCTCCAAGTGACCTGTTTTCCAGGGTCAGATTAAATGTTAACCTCCTAGAGAGCTGTTTTCACAGCTAGTAGATTAAAGTTAACCTCCTAGAGACCAGTCTCACAGGGTCAGATTAAATGTTTAACCTCCAAGAGACCAGTCTTCCAGCTGGTCAGATTACAGTTTAACCTCCAAGTGAGCAGTCTCCAGTGGTCAGATTACAGTCAGGCTCCTAGAGACCAGTCTTCACAGTGTCAGATTAAATGTTTAGGCTCCAAGAGACCTGTCTTCCAGCTGGTCAGATTGAATAGGCAGTCCTAGAGACCAATCTCCATAGGGCTCAGATTACAGATCAGAATCCAGTATTGAAGACCAGTTGGCTGTCAGTGTCAGATTACAGTCAGGCTCCTAGAGACCAGTCTCACAGGGTCAGATTACAGTCAGGCTCCTAGAGACCAGTCTCACAGTGTCAGATTACAGTCAGGCTCCTAGAGACCAGTCTCACAGGGTCAGATTACAGTCAGGCTCCTAGAGACCAGTCTCACAGTGTCAGATTACAGTCAGGCTCCTAGAGACCAGTCTCACAGGGTCAGATTACAGTCAGGCTCCTAGAGACCAGTCTCACAGGGTCAGATTACAGTCAGGCTCCTAGAGACCAGTCTCACAGGGTCAGATTAGAGACCAGTCTCACAGGGTCAGATTACAGTCAGGCTCCTAGAGACCAGTCTCACAGGGTCAGATTACAGTCAGGCTCCTAGAGACCAGTCTCACAGGGTCAGATTACAGTCAGGCTCCTAGAGACCAGTCTCACAGTGTCAGATTACAGTCAGGCTCCTAGAGACCAGTCTCACAGTGTCAGATTACAGTCCATTTGAATAGGCACAAGGTAAATAGTCAGACCCACTTGTTTTAGAAGGGAATCAAGCTTCACACCAATTCATCTGTCCTCTCCAATCCATTTCCCAACCAACTGCTAGGAAAGAGAACTAAGAGAGTAGAGCACTTTCCAGAAGCTAAAAATAACACCCAGGACCCGAAACACTGTGTGAAGAGTTCTAATTCCAGAGGAACTACTGACCCAAAGGCTTTGCTTCCAATTGGTGCATCGCCCCCCCTTTAAACCAGATTGTAAAATCGCTCACATTGAGAAAGTGTGAAGGAATAAATAAAAAAAAAATAAAAAAATTGAACACAAAGTCATTAAAATGGCCACTAGAAAAGTCCTGGACTAAATCATGTGAAGAGAGGTGATCAGCCTCGTAATCTCAGTCCACTTCATCCAGACAAACAGGACAGAACGGACAAAAAAAAAAAGACTGATTAACGGTCTGACCCCTCCTCCAATGCTGATTGGTTACTAGTATGACATCCCCATGCTGATTGGTTACTAGTATGACATTCCCATGCTGATTGGTTACTAGTATGACATTCCCATGCTGATTGGTTACTAGTATGACATCCCCATGCTGATTGGTTACTAGTATGACATTCCCATGCTGATTGGTTACTAGTATGACATCCCCATGCTGATTGGTTACTAGTATGACATTCCCATGCTGATTGGTTACTAGTATGACATTCCCATGCTGATTGGTTACTAGTATGACATCCCCATGCTGATTGGTTACTAGTATGACATCCCCATGCTGATTGGTTACTAGTATGACATCCCCATGCTGATTGGTTACTAGTATGACATCCCCATGCTGATTGGTTACTAGTATGATATCCCCATGCTGATTGGTTACTAGTATGACATCCCCATGCTGATTGGTTACTAGTATGACATCCCCATGCTGATTACAGATTCCAGTAATCTTCCAGTGGTTACCAGTGTGAAGATTCCAGTAATCTTTACAGTGACATCCAGATTCCAGTCATCTCCAGTGATTGGTTACAGATTCCAGTAATCTTCAGTGACATCCAGATTCCAGTCATCTCCAGTGTTGGTTACAGATTCCCCATGTAATCTTCAGTGACATCCAGATTGGTTACAGTAACATCTCCAGTGTCATCCCCATGCTGAGGTTCCAGTAATCCCCATGCTGATTGGTTACAGTGACATCCCCAGATTCCAGTAATCATCCCCAGTGTCCAGATTCCAGTAATCTCCAGTGCTGAGATTCCAGTATGACATCCCCAGTTTGGTTAGATTCCCCATGTGATTGGTTCCAGTGACATCCCCAGATTACAGTAACATCTCCAATGTCCAGATTCCGTAAAATCTTCCAGTGTCCAGATTCAAATAATCAATCAAATGTATTTATCTTCCAGTGATCTCAGATTCAGAAACAGTAAAACTCCAAACAGCAAGCAATGCAGATTCCACGGTAAAACTTCCAGTGTCCAGATTCCAGTAATCTCCAGTGTCCAGATTCCAGTAATCTTCCAGTGTCCAGATTCCAGTAATCTTCCAGTGTCCAGATTCCAGTAATCTTCCAGTGTCCAGATTCCAGTAATCTTCCAGTGTCCAGATTCCAGTAATCTCCCAGTGTCCAGATTCCAGTAATCTCCCAGTGTCCAGATGGAGATTATAAACCCAGAGAGGAACCAGGCGAGGGGTGGCCAGTCCTTCTGGCTGTGCCGGGTGGATGTAAACCTAGAGAGGAACAGTAATCTCGGGTGGAGATTATAACAGAACATGGCCAAGATGTTCAAATGTTCATAAATGACCAGCAAGGTCAAATGATCAGTAGTTGTCGAGTGTCAGATTCAGTAATCTGGCCAGTGTCATTCAGAGTTCCAGCAGGTCTCCAGTGTCCAGATTCCAGTAATCTTCCAGTGTCCAGATTCCAGCCGCAATCTTCCAGTGTCAGATTCCAGTAATCTTCAGTCATCCAGATTCCAGTAATCTTCCAGTGTCCAGATTCCAGTAATCTTCCAGTGTCCAGATTCCAGTAATCCTACCTGTCCAGATTCCAGTCATGTCCAGATTCCAGTAATCTTCCAGTGTCCAGATTCCAGTAATCTTCCAGTGTCCAGATTCCAGTAATCTTCCAGTGTCCAGATTCCAGTAATCTCCAGTGTCCAGATTCCAGTAATCTCCAGTGTCCAGATTCCAGTAATCTCCAGTGTCCAGATTCCAGTAAGCTCCAGTTTCCAGATTCCAGTAATCTTCCAGTGTCCAGATTCCAGTAATCTCCAATGTCCAGATTCCAGTAATCTTCCAGTGTCCAGATTCCAGTAATCTCCAGTGTCCAGATTCCAGTAATCTCCAGTGTCCAGATTCCAGTAATCTTCCAGTGTCCAGATTCCAGTAATCTCCAATGTCCAGATTCCAGTAATCTTCCAGTGTCCAGATTCCAGTAATCTTCCAGTGTCCAGATTCCAGTAATCTTCCAGTGTCCAGATTCCAGTAATCTTCCAGTGTCCAGATTCCAGTAATCTCCAGTGTCCAGATTCCAGTAATCTTCCAGTGTCCAGATTCCAGTAATCTTCCAGTGTCCAGATTCCAGTAATCTCCCAGTGTCCAGATTCCAGTAATCTCCCAGTGTCCAGATTCCAGTAATCTTCCAGTGTCCAGATTCCAGTAATCTTCCAGTGTCCAGATTCCAGTAATCTCCCAGTGTCCAGATTCCAGTAATCTCCAGTGTCCAGATTCCAGTAATCTCCAGTGTCCAGATTCCAGTAATCTCCAGTGTCCAGATTCCAGTCATCTCCAGTGTCCAGATTCCAGTCATCTCCAGTGTCCAGATTCCAGTCATCTCCAGTGTCCAGATTCCAGTAATCTCCAGTGTCCAGATTCCAGTAATCTCCAGTGTCCAGATTCCAGTAATCTCCAGTGTCCAGATTCCAGTAATCTTCCAGTGTCCATTAACGGTGCATCGGTGTATAGAACACCTCCTGAGGAGGTTCATGTAAACTGATCTCTTTCTTTTACCTGTTCTGTTCAGACCTCCTCTGACATTAATGGATTGGTTGGTGGCGGCGATGGATGGAGACAGAGAGAGAATGACCTTCTGTCACCATGGATACAGCCTTTAGTCAGTTCCAACATTCCATTTATTCCTTCAACCTCCTCCTCCTCCTCCTCACCTCTCCTCCTCCTCCTCACCCATCCTCACCTCTTCTCCTCCTCACCCCTCCTCAACCTCACCTCTCCTCCTCCTCCTCCTCCTCCTCACCTCTCCTCCTCCTCAAAATCCTCCTCACCCCTCCTCCTTCTCACTCCTCCTCCTCCTCACCTCTCCTCCTCCTCACCTCTCCTCCTCCTCAACCTCCTCCTCCTCAACCTCCTCCTCCTCACCTCCTCCTCCTCACCTCTCCTCCTCCTCCTCACCTCTCCTCAACTCTCCTCCTCCTCCTCCCTCTCAACTCTCCTCCTCCTCCTCACCTCTCCTCAACCTCCTCCTCCTCACCCCTCCTCCTCCTCACCCCTCCTCCTCCTCACCCCTCCTCCTCCTCCCCCCTCCTCAACCTCCTCCTCCTCCTCACCCCCTCCTCCTTCTCCTCCTCCTCCTCCTCCTCCTCACCTCTCCTCCTCCTCAACCTCAACCTCCCTCTCCTCCTCACCCCTCCTCAACCTCCTCCTCCTCACCTCTCCTCCTCCTCACCCCTCCTCAACCTCCTCCTCCTCACCTCTCCTCCTCCTCACCCCTCCTCAACCTCCTCCTTCTCACCACTCCTCCTCCTCAACCTCCTCCTCCTCACCCCTCCTCACCTCTCCTCCTCCTCCTCCTCCTCCTCTTTCTTCCTTCCTCCTCCTCCTTCTCCTCCCTCACCCCAGATAGCACCAGGCCACACGTCTCGGTTCTCCATCTTCTCAGTCGTGACAAAATTATCACATCTAATGTAACTTTGTGACTCTTTCAAATAAAATCTGTTTATTTATGACTTTTTCCCCCAATCCTCTACTCTGGTCTGTGAATGAATTCAATTCTCACTAAGAGCATCCAAGACTCAAGAGACCAAAAGGAGAGGCACCCTGCCACAGGATCCACATCAGACTTTTAGATCAGGTTCCAACGGACAGCGAGAACCAAGATGTCTCCCACTACAACTCCAGGGCCACTTCTGTTGGGGCACATCTATACAGCCAAGACCTCCATCAGGACAGGCTATTGGTCGACTGTAAACTGGAGTGTACAGAATATGGGACAGGGTCCGGGGAAAACCACTGCAGTGTCTTTACATCAGTTTAGTTGCTGTTATCGGTAACAGTTTGAGTCGAATTGGTGACTTTATACTGTAACTCCCAAGCCCTGAATAATCTCATTGACTTCAAAATGATGAACACACACAGTCTCTCGAGCTTTGTCTTTCCAGAGAAGCTTCTGGAACAGCAGGGATTCTCTCTGTCGTAAATACAGTATCTTATGCATTCTAAATTACCACCCATTTGGAAAAGGAAAATGCTATCAATATTTACTCTGAGCTGCACTTCGGTAGGTTGGTGGTAGATGGAAGGCCGTTGCCCAACAGAGTCCTCCTTTGAAGAATCAGAACAGGTTACTCTGTTCTTTCCTAGCCCACGTTTGCAGCTGCTGTTGCTAACTCAACGGCTAGGAGGTATCACTTCTGCAGTGAATAAGAGTTCAAAGTTCATATCATTCGCAACCAAAGCTCACGCTAAGGTTGACTTCATTCTGCAGTTATTATCTGAACCATTCTGACATCGGATCGTCATCCTAATGTACCCAGAACTGCTGACATGTTAGTCATTTTAACATATGGACTGTCGTCCTCACATTCTCAGAACAGGCGGTTACATTTTCGCCAAGGCTTTATATAGTGGAGGGAGAAGGGTGTGTTTTCATAGGTTTATAGCCCATCTCTCTTCACAGGGGCGGGCCACTGATTGAGCAGAGCCCTAACCTTATGAAAACCCAAATCTCTCATTTGGAAGCTAAAATTACATTTAATCTTTTCACCAATATTCAAACATTTACGTTGAACAACAATTCCATGTGAATCCGATAACTCTGATGTGTAGACTTTCCACTGTAGAGTTCATGTAATCATATCATTGACGAGAATATCTCAGATAACAACCGAACTGACATCATATTCATTAAGTACCACCGCATATGTTCAACTGGTCGGATTACCAGAATATAGTTCATTTCCCCCCACCTTCTGATGTTCCCAGAATCTCTATGTTAACCAAGGGGTTTTTCAATAGTCACATCAGTAGGGTAGAGAGAGGAAAAAGGGGGGAAGAGGTATTTATGACTGTCATAAACCAACCCCCCAGGCCAACGTCATGACAGACAGGCATTTTATTGATGGCAATTTGAATGCACAGAGATACCGTGACGAGATCCTGAGGCCCGTTGTCGTGCCATTCATCGACCTCCATCACCTCATGTTTCAGCATGATAACGCACAGCCCCATGTCGCTAAGATCTCTACACAATTCCTGGAAGCTGAAAATGTCCCAGTTCTTCCATGGCCTGCAAACTCACCAGACATATCACCCCATTGAGCATGTTTGGGATGCTCTGGATCAACCTGTACGACAGCGTGTTCCAGTTCCCTCCAATATCCAGCAACTTCCCACATCCGTTGAAGAGGAGTGGGACAACATTCCACAGGTCACAAATCAACAGCCTGATCAACTCTATGTGAAGGAGATGTGTCTCGCTGCATGAGACACATTTTTTATAGAAAACAATCACAGTAAGTTACTTAATTGTTTCAGAGAAATGATTTGATATTGAGATTTTTAAAAAAACTCTTGCGTTGGTCCTTATAAGACATCAACATACAGTGAACGGCTTGAGGGACAATGTGAATTCATTCTTATGCTATTTATTACCAATAATACACAGTAGTCAGGGGGAGCTTACATTATGTACTGGAACACACACACACACACACACACACACACACACACACACACACACACACACACACACACACACACACACACACACACACACACACACACACACACACACACACACACACACACACACACACACACGCTAGTTAAACTCCCTGGTGTTCGTCTCCCTCGAGGTCTGCTCGGAGAGAGAGCCATTACCAGAACATGTTATTGCATCTACAAGCTGCTCCTTTGAGACAGAGGAGCAGGAAGTCAATACATCCTTCCTTGAAGAACATCCTTATAAAACAAATAACATAATAGATCCTTGAAGACATTTACATGTCCCACTGATTATAAATCCAACACCCCTTCAGGTAAAACCAGGAGGACAGTCTAAGGATAAATGAATGAGGATAACGTCCTATATTGATCGAGCTTTAGTAGAACGCTACGGCACAATGATTCACCCCTTCAGGTAAAACCAGGAGGACAATCTAAGGATAAATGAATGAGGATAACGTCCTATATTGATCGAGCTTTAGTAGAACGCTACGGCACAATGATTCACCCCCTTCAGGTAAAACTAAGAGGACAATCTAAGGATAAATGAATGAGGATAACGTCCTATATTGATCGAGCTTTAGTAGAACGCTACGGCACAATGATTCACCCCCTTCAGGTAAAACCAAGAGGACAATCTAAGGATAAATGAATGAGGATAACGTCCTATATTGATCGAGCTTTAGTAGAACGCTACGGCACAATGATTCACCCTTCAGGTAAAACCAAGAGGACATACGGATGCATTTCCCATAATGCCCCTGAGCAACAGAGTGATATAGCTGCTATAACTCTTTAGGTAATAGAATCACTACTGGTCTTTGAAGGTGTTCTACCAGGATCAGTGTAGCAGGTAGCCTGGAGTCTAGGCTAGCTGGGTAAAACCAAGAATCAGAACAGGGCTGGAGCAACGTGGTAATGGTATAGGCTAGCTGAGTAATGAATCAGAACAGGGCTGGAGCAACGTGGTAATGGTATAGGCTAGCTGGGTAATGAATGAGAACAAGCCTGGAGCAACGTGGTAATGGTATAGGCTAGCTGGGTAATGAATCAGAACAGGGCTGGAGCAACGTGGTAATGGTATAGGCTAGCTGGGTAATGAATCAGAACAGGGCTGTAGCAACGTGGTAATGGTATAGGCTAGCTGGGTAATGAATGAGAACAAGCCTGGAGCAACGTGGTAATGGTATAGGCTAGCTGGGTAATGAATCAGAACAGGGCTGGAGCAACGTGGTAATGGTATAGGCTAGCTGGGTAATGAATGAGAACAAGCCTGGAGCAACGTGGTAATGGTATAGGCTAGCTGGGTAATGACACAGAACAGGGCTGGAGCAACGTGGTAATGGTTTAGGCTAGCTGGGTAATGAATCAGAACAAGCCTGGAGCAATGTGGTAATGGTATAGGCTAGCTGGGTAATGAATCAGAACAGGGCTGGAGCAACGTGGTAATGGTATAGGCTAGCTGGGTAATGAATCAGAACAAGCCTGGAGCAATGTGGTAATGGTTTAGGCTAGCTGGGTAATGAATCAGAACAAGCCTGGAGCAATGTGGTAATGGTTTAGGCTAGCTGGGTAATGAATGAGAACAGGGCTGGAGCAACGTGGTAATGGTATAGGCTAGCTGGGTAATGAATCAGAACAGGGCTGGAGCAATGTGGTAATGGTTTAGGCTAGCTGGGTAATGAATCAGAACAGGGCTGGAGCAACGTGGTAATGGTATAGGCTAGCTGGGTAATGAATCAGAACAGGGCTGGAGCAACGTGGTAATGGTATAGGCTAGCTGGGTAATGAATCAGAACAGGGCTGGAGCAACGTGGTAATGGTATAGGCTAGCTGGGTAATGAATCAGAACAGGGCTGGAGCAACGTGGTAATGGTATAGGCTAGCTGGATAATGAATCAGAACAGGGCTGGAGCAACGTGGTAATGGTATAGGCTAGCTGGGTAATGAATCAGAACAGGGCTGGAGCAATGTGGTAATGGTTTTTGACTTTGGACTGGAGGGGGTAGAGGGGGGGCTGTTGGGTGTTGGAGCTGGCCTGTTATGGACTGGAGGGGGTAGAGGGGGTCTGGTGGGTGTTGGAGCTGGTCTGTTATGGACTGGAGGGGTTAGAGGGGGGGCTGGTGGGTGTTGGAGCTGGTCTGTTATGGACTGGAGGGAGTAGAGGGGGCTGGTGGGTGTTGGAGCTGGTCTGTTATGGACTGGAGGGTGTAGGGGGGGGCTGGTGGGTGGCTGGTCTGTTATGGACTGGAGGGTGTAGAGGGGGGATGGTGGGTGTTGGAGCTGGTCTGTTATGGACTTGAGGGGGTAGAGGGGGGGCTGGTGGGTGTTGGAGCTGGTCTGTTATGGACTGGAGGGGGTAGAGGGGGCTGGTGGGTGTTGGAGTTGGTCTGTTATGGACTGGAGGGGGTAGAGGGGGCTGGTGGGTGTTGTAGCTGGGGGGTGGCTGGTCTGTTATGGACTGGAGGGGGTAGAGGGGGAGCTGGTGGGTGGCTGGTCTGTTATGGACTGGAGGGGGTAGAGGGGGCTGGTGGGTGTTGGAGCTGGGGGGTGGCTGGTGGGTGATGGAGCTGGGGGTGGCTGGTGGGTGATGGAGCTGGGGGGCTGGTGGCTGTTGGAGTTGGGGGGGGGGCTGGTGGGTGTTGGAGTTGGGGGGTGGCTGATGGGTGTTGGAGTTGGGGGGCTGGTGGGTGTTCGAGCTGGGGGGGCTGATGGGTGTTGGAGTTGGGGGGGCTGGTGGGTGTTGGAGTTGGGGGGTGGCTGGTCTGTGCGTGTGCCGCTGTCAGTGGGATGCTGTTCTGTGGGCTGGAGGGAGGTGTGCAGCAGGCAGGGCTGGGGAGTTCCGGCTGGTTGAGGAGGTTCCTCTGCTGTGTGAGGGCAGGTTATAGCGTGGTGATCTTGCTGCTCCTGCAGCCTGTCCTCTGTTCTCTGTCTCTCCTGCAGCCTGTCCTCTGTCCTATTTCTCTCCTGCAGCCTGTCCTCTGTTCTCTGTCTCTCCTGCAGCCTGTCCTCTGTTCTCTGTCTCTCCTGCAGCCTGTCCTCTGTCCTCTTTCTCTCCTGCAGCCTGTCCTCTGTTCTCTGTCTCTCCTGCAGCCTGTCCTCTGTTCTCTGTCTCTCCTGCAGCCTGTCCTCTGTTCTCTGTTCTCTCCTGCAGCCTGTCCTCTGTTCTCTGTCTCTCCTGCAGCCTGTCCTCTGTTCTCTGTCGCTCCTGCAGCCTGTCCTCTGTTCTCTCCTGCAGCCTGTCATCTGTCTCTCCTGCAGCCTGTCCTCTGTTCTCTGTCTCTCCTGCAGCCTGTCCTCTGTTCTCTGTCTCTCCTGCAGCCTGTCCTCTGTCCTCTGTCTCTCCTGCAGCCTGTCCTCTGTCCTCTGTCTCTCCTGCAGCCTGTCCTCTGTCCTCTGTCTCTCCTGCAGCCTGTCCTCTGTCCTCTGTCTCTCCTGCAGCCTGTCCTCTGTTCTCTGTCTCTCCTGCAGCCTGTCCTCTGTTCTCTGTCTCTCCTGCAGCCTGTCCTCTGTTCTCTGTCTCTCCTGCAGCCTGTCCTCTGTTCTCTGTCTCTCCTGCAGCCTGTCCTCTGTTCTCTGTCTCTCCTGCAGCCTGTCCTCTGTTCTCTGTCTCTCCTGCAGCCTGTCCTCTGTCCTCTGTCTCCCCGTCAGCCTGTCCTCTGTCTCTCCTGCAGCCTGTCCTCTGTTCTCTGTCTCTCCTGCAGCCTGTCCTCTGTCCTCTGTCTCTCCTGCAGCCTGTCCTCTGTTCTCTGTCTCTCCTGCAGCCTGTCCTCTGTTCTCTGTCTCTCCTGCAGCCTGTCCTCTGTCCTCTGTCTCTCATGCAGCCTGTCCTCTGTCCTCTGTCTCTCCTGCAGCCTGTCTTCTGTTCTCTGTCTCTCCTGCAGCCTGTCCTCTGTTCTCTGTCTCTCCTGCAGCCTGTCCTCTGTCCTCTGTCTCTCCTGCAGCCTGTCCTCTGTCCTCTGTCTCTCCTGCAGCCTGTCCTCTGTTCTCTGTCTCTCCTGCAGCCTGTCCTCTGTTCTCTGTCTCTCCTGCAGCCTGTCCTCTGTTCTCTGTCTCTCCTGCAGCCTGTCCTCTGTTCTCTGTCTCTCCTGCAGCCTGTCCTCTGTTCTCTGTCTCTCCTGCAGCCTGTCCTCTGTTCTCTGTCTCTCCTGCAGCCTGTCCTCTGTCTCTCCTGCAGCCTGTCCTCTGTCTCTCCTGCAGCCTGTCCTCTGTTCTCTGTCTCTCATGCAGCCTGTCCTCTGTTCTCTGTCTCTCATGCAGCCTGTCCTCTGTTCTCTGTCTCTCCTGCAGCCTGTCCTCTGTCTCTCCTGCAGCCTGTCCTCTGTTCTCTGTCTCTCATGCAGCCTGTCCTCTGTTCTCTGTCTCTCCTGCAGCCTGTGCTCTGTTCTCTGTCTCTCCTGCAGCCTGTCCTCTGTTCTCTGTCTCTCCTGCAGCCTGTCCTCTGTCCTCTGTCTCTCATGCAGCCTGTCCTCTGTTCTCTGTCTCTTATGCAGCCTGTCCTCTGTTCTCTGTCTCTCCTGCAGCCTGTGCTCTGTTCTCCGTCTCTCCTGCAGCCTGTCCTCTGTTTCTCCGTCTCTCCGGCAGCCTGTCCTCTGTTCTCTGTCTCTCCTGCAGCCTGTCCTCTGTTCTCTGTCTCTCCTGCAGCCTGTCCTCTGTTCTCTGTCTCTCATGCAGCCTGTCCTCTGTCCTCTGTCTCTCATGCAGCCTGTCCTCTGTTCTCTGTCTCTCATGCAGCCTGTCCTCTGTTCTCTGTCTCTCCTGCAGCCTGTGCTCTGTTCTCTGTCTCTCCTGCAGCCTGTGCTCTGTTCTCTGTCTCTCCTGCAGCCTGTCCTCTGTTTCTCCGTCTCTCCGGCAGCCTGTCCTCTGTTCTCTGTCTCTCCTGCAGCCTGTCCTCTGTTCTCTGTCTCTCCTGCAGCCTGTGCTCTGTCCTCTGTTCTCTCCTGCAGCCTGTCCTCTGTCCTCTGTCTCTCCGGCAGCCTGTCCTCTGTTCTCTGTCTCTCCTGCAGCCTGTCCTCTGTTCTCTGTCTCTCCTGCAGCCTGTCCTCTGTCCTCTCTCTCCTGCAGCCTGTCCTCTGTTCTCTGTCTCTCCTGCAGCCTGTCCTCTGTTCTCTGTCTCTCCTGCAGCCTGTCCTCTGTCTCTCCTGCAGCCTGTCCTCTGTTCTCTGTCTCTCATGCAGCCTGTCCTCTGTTCTCTGTCTCTCCTGCAGCCTGTCCTCTGTTCTCTGTCTCTCCTGCAGCCTGTCCTCTGTCTCTCCTGCAGCCTGTCCTCTGTTCTCTGTCTCTCATGCAGCCTGTCCTCTGTTCTCTGTCTCTCCTGCAGCCTGTGCTCTGTTCTCTGTCTCTCCTGCAGCCTGTGCTCTGTTCTCCGTCTCTCCTGCAGCCTGTCCTCTGTTTCTCCGTCTCTCCGGCAGCCTGTCCTCTGTTCTCTGTCTCTCCTGCAGCCTGTCCTCTGTTCTCTGTCTCTCCTGCAGCCTGTCCTCTGTTCTCTGTCTCTCCTGCAGCCTGTCCTCTGTCCTCTGTCTCTCATGCAGCCTGTCCTCTGTCTCTCATGCAGCCTGTCCTCTGTTCTCTGTCTCTCCTGCAGCCTGTGCTCTGTTCTCTGTCTTCCAGCCTGTCCTCTGTTTCTCCGTCTCTCCGGCAGCCTGTCCTCTGTTTCTGTCTCTCCTGCAGCCTGTCCTCTGTGTCTGGTTGTCTGTCCTGCAGCCTGTGCTCTGTCCTCTGTTCTCTCCTGCAGCCTGTCTCTGTCCTCTGTTTCCGGCAGCCTGTCCTCTGTTCTCTGTCTCTCCTGCAGCCTGTCCTCTGTTCTCTGTCTCTCCTGCAGCCTGTGCTCTGTCCTCTCTCTCCTGCAGCCTGTCCTCTGTTCTCTGTCTCTCCTGCAGCCTGTCCTCTATTCTCTGTCTCTCCTGCAGCCTGTCCTCTGTCTCTCCTGCAGCCTGTCCTCTGTCCTCTTTCTCTCCTGCAGCTCCTCTCTTAGTGTGGTCAGATCGTTATTACTGTTCTGCCTGTCTTTTTGGAGCTCTCTCACCTCCTTTGTTAGATCAGCCAGCTCTCTCACCTCATTTGTTAGATCAGCCAGCTCTCTCACCTCATTTGTTAGATCCGCCAGCTCTCTCACCTCATTTGTTAGATCAGCCAGCTCTCTCACCTCCTTTGTTAGATCAGCCAGCTCTCTCACCTCCTTTGTTAGATCAGCCAGCTCTCTCTCGTGTCCGTCTCCCTGTTGCTGAACCTCTTTCAGCTGTGTTGCAAGGCTGCTGTCCTGCTCTGTCCTCACCTTGGTTAGGAGCTCCTCTATGGATGTCTGGTTGCTGTTTACACCTTGGTTAGGAGCTCCTCTAAGGTGTGGATGTCTGGTTGCTGTTTACACCTTGGTTAGGAGCTCCTCTATGGATGTCTGGTTGCTGTTTACACCTTGGTTAGGAGCTCCTCTAAGGATGTCTGGTTGCTGTTTACACCTTGGTTAGGAGCTCCTCTATGGATGTCTGGTTGCTGTTTACACCTTGGTTAGGAGCTCCTCTATGGATGTCTGGTTGCTGTTTACACCTTGGTTAGGAGCTCCTCTATGGATGTCTGGTTGCTGTTTACACCTTGGTTAGGAGCTCCTCTCAGGTGTAGATGTCTGGTTGCTGTTTACACATTGGTTAGGAGCTCCTCTACGGTGTGGATGTCTGGTGGCTGTTTACACCTTGGTTAGGAGCTCCTCTATGGATGTCTGGTTGCTGTTTACACCTTGGTTAGGAGCTCCTCTACGGTGTGGATGTCTGGTGGCTGTTTGCTCACGCTCTCCCTCAGCAGGACCACCTCCCCTCCAGTTTGGTGAACTCATCCCTCATGGCGGTGAGGAGGACCACCTCCCCCTCCAGTTTGGTGAACTCATCCCTCATGGCGGTGAGGAGGACCACCTCCCCCTCCAGTTTGGTGAACTCATCCCTCATGGCGGTGAGGAGGACCACCTCCCCTCCAGTTTGGTGAACTCATCCCTCATGGCGGTGAGGAGGACCACCTCCCCCTCCAGTTTGGTGAACTCATCCCTCATGGCGGTGAGGAGGACCACCTCCCCCTCCAGTTTGGTGAACTCATCCCTCATGGCGGTGAGGAGGACCACCTCCCCCTCCAGTTTGGTGAACTCATCCCTCATGGCGGTGAGGAGGACCACCTCCCCTCCAGTTTGGTGAACTCATCCCTCATGGCGGTGAGGAGGACCACCTCCCCCTCCAGTTTGGTGAACTCATCCCTCATGGCGGTGAGGAGGACCACCTCCCCCTCCAGTTTGGTGAACTCATCCCTCATGGCGGTGAGGAGGACCACCTCCCCCTCCAGTTTGGTGAACTCATCCCTCATGGCGGTGAGGAGGACCACCTCCCCCTCCAGTTTGGTGAACTCATCCCTCATGGCGGTGAGGAGGACCACCTCCCCCTCCAGTTTGGTGAACTCATCCCTCATGGCGGTGAGGAGGACCACCTCCCCCTCCAGTTTGGTGAACTCATCCCTCATGGCGGTGAGGAGGACCACCTCCCCCTCCAGTTTGGTGAACTCATCCCTCATGGCGGTGAGGAGGACCACCTCCCCCTCCAGTTTGGTGAACTCATCCCTCATGGCGGTGAGGAGGACCACCTCCCCTCCAGTTTGGTGAACTCATCCCTCATGGCGGTGAGGAGGACCACCTCCCCTCCAGTTTGGTGAACTCATCCCTCATGGCGGTGAGGAGGACCACCTCCCCCTCCAGTTTGGTGAACTCATCCCTCATGGCGGTGAGGAGGACCACCTCCCCCTCCAGTTTGGTGAACTCATCCCTCATGGCGGTGAGGAGGACCACCTCCCCCTCCAGTTTGGTGAACTCATCCCTCATGGCGGTGAGGAGGACCACCTCCCCCTCCAGTTTGGTGAACTCATCCCTCATGGCAGCCATGGTGGATCAGAGCAGACGGCTGACCTCCATGCATTTGGCTGGTCAGTGAGAAAGATGAGAAACCTCAAATCACCGGTCTGCGATAAAAAAGGTTTCTCGGCCTCTCCTTTTTAGTAGTTTCTGCTTAAAAGCTTTCCTCCTTGTGTTATTTTTGGGCCTCTGCAGGGTAGAGAACGGACGACGCGCTGAGGGACATGGTGCCTGTGGGCTCTGCTGCCACTGCTGCTGTTTTGCTCTACTGTAGCCATGGCAACCATTTTAGTTTGTCTCGCTGCTGTTTGCTAGCTAGCGCTAATTTAGCTACAAAAACAGCAACAACAAAAAGAGTGAAGAATCTGCACACAAAGAAAACACAGAAGATATGTTTACCGTTAGAGTCCGTGCTCCTTTTTTAAAATTTACTCTCTCCCCTAGCTAAGTTCGTTCTAGTTCAATGTTTCTGTCTGGCTTGTTAGCCTGCTGGCTAGGTTTTTGGTTGTGTAACTTGCTAGCGAGAGTCGAAACGTCTCAATTTGAGCCGCTAAAAAATTATATTCTGATTGAATAGAGTGTTTATCTCATTCTTAGAAACATGTTGAGTAAGTTGGGGAGGCAGGTAGCCTAGTGGCTAGTGGGGGTGGCAGGTAGCCTAGTGGTTAGTGGGGGGGCAGGTAGCCTAGTGGTTAGTGGGGGGGCAGGTAGCCTAGTGGTTAGTGGGGGGGCAGGTAGCCTAGTGGTTAGTGGGGGGGGCAGGTAGCCTAGAGGTTAGTGGGGGGGCAGGTAGCCTAGTGGTTAGTGGGGTGGCAGGTAGCGTAGTGGTTAGTGGGGGGGCAGGTAGCCTAGTGGTTAGTGGGGGGGCAGGTAGCCTAGTGTTTAGTGGGGGGGCAGGTAGCCTAGTGGTTAGTGCGTTGGACTAGTAATCAGAAGGTTAAAAGTTCAAACCCCCGAGTTGACAAGGTAGAAGTCTGTTGTTCTGCCTCTGACCAAGACAGTTAACCCTCTGCTCCTAGGCAGTTAACACACTGTTCCTAGGCAGTTAACCCTCTGCTAGGCAGTTAACCCACTGTTCCTAGGCAGTTAACCCTCTGCTCCTAGACCAGTTAACCCTCTGCTCCTAGACCAGTTAACCCACTGCTCCTAGACCAGTTAACCCACTGCTCCTAGACCAGTTAACCCACTGTTCCTAGACCAGTTAACCCCCTGTTCCTAGACCAGTTAACCCCCTGTTCCTAGACCAGTTAACCCCCTGTTCCTAGACCAGTTAACCCCCTGTTCCTAGACCAGTTAACCCTCTGTTCCTAGACCAGTTAACCCTCTGTTCCTAGACCAGTTAACCCTCTGTTCCTAGACCAGTTAACCCTCTGTTCCTAGACCAGTTAACCCACTGTTCCTAGACCAGTTAACCCCCTGTTCCTAGACCAGTTAACCCCCTGTTCCTAGACCAGTTAACCCCTGTTCCTAGACCAGTTAACCCCTGTTCCTAGACCAGTTAACCCCTGTTCCTAGACCAGTTAACCCTCTGTTCCTAGACCAGTTAACCCTGTTCTGTTAACCCACTGTTCCTAGACCAGTTAACCCCTGTTCCTAGACCAGTTAACCCTCTGTTCCTAGACCAGTTAACCCTCTGTTCCTAGACCAGTTAACCCTCTGTTCCTAGACCAGTTAACCCACTGTTCCTAGACCAGTTAACCCTCTGTTCCTAGACCAGTTAACCCACTGTTCCTAGACCAGTTAACCCACTGTTCCTAGACCAGTTAACCCACTGTTCCTAGACCAGTTAACCCACTGTTCCTAGACCAGTTAACCCCCTGTTCCTAGACCGTCATTGAAAATAAGAATTTATTCTTAACTGCCTAAAGGTTAAATAAAACATGTCTGTAGCTTTCTCTCTGTGTTGTTCTTGCTCCCTGTCTCTACCTCTCTCCTCCTCTCTCTCTACCTCTCTCACTCTCTGTCTACTTCTCTCATCCTCTCTCTCTCTCACTCTCTCTACTTCTCTCATCCTCTCTCTCCCGACTTCTACATTTACATTTAAGTCATTTAGCAGACGCTCTTATCCAGAGCGACTTACAAATTGGTGCATTACCTTATGACATCCAGTGGAACAGCCACTTTACAATAGTGCATCTAAATCTTTTAGTGGGGGGGGGGTGAGAAGGATTACTTATCCTATCCTAGGTATTCCTTAAAGAGGTGGGGTTTCAGGTGTCTCCGGAAGGTGGTGATTGACTCCGCTGTCCTGGCGTCGTGAGGGAGTTTGTTCCACCATTGGGGGACCAGAGCAGCGAACAGTTTTGACTGGGCTGAGCGGGAACTGTACTTCCTCAGTGGTAGGGAGGCGAGCAGGCCAGAGGTGGATGAACGCAGTGCCCTTGTTTGGGTGTAGGGCCTGATCAGAGCCTGGAGGTACTGAGGTGCCGTTCCCCTCACAGCTCCGTAGGCAAGCACCATGGTCTTGTAGCGGATGCGAGCTTCAACTGGAAGCCAGTGGAGAGAGCGGAGGAGCGAGGTGACGTGAGAGAACTTGGGAAGGTTGAACACCAGACGGGCTGCGGCGTTCTGGATGAGTTGTAGGGGTTTAATGGCACAGGCAGGGAGCCCAGCCAACAGCGAGTTGCAGTAATCCAGACGGGAGATGACAAGTGCCTGGATTAGGACCTGCGCCGCTTCCTGTGTGAGGCAGGGTCGTACTCTGCGGATGTTGTAGAGCATGAACCTACAGGAACGGGCCACCGCCTTGATGTTAGTTGAGAACGACAGGGTGTTGTCCAGGATCACGCCAAGGTTCTTAGCGCTCTGGGAGGAGGACACAATGGAGTTGTCAACTGTGATGGCGAGATCATGGAACGGGCAGTCCTTCCCCGGGAGGAAGAGCAGCTCCGTCTTGCCGAGGTTCAGCTTGAGGTGGTGATCCGTCATCCACACTGATATGTCTGCCAGACATGCAGAGATGCGATTCGCCACCTGGTCATCAGAAGGGGGAAAGGAGAAGATTAATTGTGTGTCGTCTGCATAGCAATGATAGGAGAGACCATGTGAGGTTATGACAGAGCCAAGTGACTTGGTGTATAGCGAGAATAGGAGAGGGCCTAGAACAGAGCCCTGGGGGACACCAGTACCTGTCTCTATAATAGTACCTGTATCAGTAGACTATATTATTACCTGTATCAGAGCAAATGGAGGCTGTATCTGTAGACTATATATATTATTACCTGTATTAGAGCAAATAGAGGCTGTATCTGTAGACTATAATAGTACCTGTATCTGTAGACTATAATAGTCTCTGTATCAGAGCAAATAGAGGCTGTATCTGTAGACTATAATAGTACCTGTATCAGAGCACATAGAGGCTGTATCTGTAGACTATAATAGTGCCTGTATCAGAGCAAATAGAGGCTGTATCTGTAGACTATAATATTACCTGTATCAGAGCAAATAGAGGCTGTATCTGTAGACTATAATAGTACCTGTATCAGAGCACATAGAGGCTGTATCTGTAGACTATAATAGTACCTGTATCAGAGCAAATAGAGGCTGTATCTGTAGACTATAATAGTACCTGTATCTGTAGACTATAATAGTACCTGTATCTGTAGACTATAATAGTACCTGTATCTGTAGACTATAATAGTGCCTGTATCAGAGCAAATAGAGGCTGTATCTGTAGACTATAATAATACCTGTATCAGAGCACATAGAGGCTGTATCTGTAGACTATAATAGTACCTGTATCAGAGCACATAGAGGCTGTATCTGTAGACTATAATAGTACATAGAGGCTGTATCTGTAGACTATAATAGTACATAGAGGCTGTATCTGTAGACTATAATAGTACCTGTATCAGAGCACATAGAGGCTGTATCTGTAGACTATAATAGTACCTGTATCAGAGCAAATAGAGGCTGTATCTGTAGACTATAATAGTACCTGTATCAGAGCACATAGAGGCTGTATCTGTAGACTATAGTAGTACCTGTATCAGAGCACATAGAGGCTGTATCTGTAGACTATAATAGTACATAGAGGCTGTATCTGTAGACTATAGTAGTACCTGTATCAGAGCAAATAGAGGCTGTATCTGTAGACTATAATAGTACCTGTATCAGAGCAAATAGAGGCTGTATCTGTAGACTATAGTAGTACCTGTATCAGAGCACATAGAGGCTGTATCTGTAGACTATAGTAGTACCTGTATCAGAGCACATAGAGGCTGTATCTGTAGACTATAATAGTACATAGAGGCTGTATCTGTAGACTATAATAGTACCTGTATCAGAGCACATAGAGGCTGTATCTGTAGACTATAATAGTACATAGAGGCTGTATCTGTAGACTATAATATTACCTGTATCAGAGCAAATAGAGGCTGTATCTGTAGACTATAATAGTACCTGTATCAGAGCAAATAGAGGCTGTATCTGTAGACTATAATAGTACCTGTATCAGAGCAAATAGAGGCTGTATCTGTAGACTATAATAGTACCTGTATCAGAGCACATAGAGGCTGTATCTGTAGACTATAATAGTACCTGTATCAGAGCAAATAGAGGCTGTATCTGTAGACTATAGTAGTACCTGCATCAGAGCACATAGAGGCTGTATCTGTAGACTATATTAGTACCTGTATCAGAGCACATAGAGGCTGTATCTGTAGACTATAATAGTACATAGAGGCTGTATCTGTAGACTATAATAGTGCCTGTATCAGAGCACATAGAGGCTGTATCTGTAGACTATAATAGTACCTGTATCAGAGCAAATAGAGGCTGTATCTGTAGACTATAATAGTACCTAGAGGCTGTATCTGTAGACTATAGTAGTACCTGTATCAGAGCACATAGAGGCTGTATCTGTAGACTATAATAGTACCTGTATCAGAGCAAATAGAGGCTGTATCTGTAGACTATAATAGTACCTGTATCAGAGCAAATAGAGGCTGTATCTGTAGACTATAATAGTACCTGTATCTGTAGACTATAATAGTACCTGTATCAGAGCACATAGAGGCTGTATCTGTAGACTATAATAGTACCTGTATCAGAGCACATAGAGGCTGTATCTGTAGACTATAATAGTACCTGTATCAGAGCAAATAGAGGCTGTATCTGTAGACTATAATAGTACCTGTATCAGAGCAAATAGAGGCTGTATCTGTAGACTATAATAGTACCTGTATCTGTAGACTATAATAGTACCTGTATCAGAGCACATAGAGGCTGTATCTGTAGACTATAGTAGTACCTGTATCAGAGCACATAGAGGCTGTATCTGTAGACTATAATAGTACCTGTATCAGAGCAGAGGCTGTATCTGTAGACTATAATAGTACCTGTATCAGAGCACATAGAGGCTGTATCTGTAGACTATAATAGTACAGAGCACATAGAGGCTGTATCTGTAGACTATAATAGTACCTATATCAGAGCACATAGAGGCTGTATCTGTAGACTATAATAGTACCTGTATCAGAGCACATAGAGGCTGTATCTGTAGACTAGTAGTACCTGTATCAGAGCAAATAGAGGCTGTATCTGTAGACTATAATAGTACCTGTATCAGAGCAAATAGAGGCTGTATCTGTAGACTATAATAGTACCTGTATCAGAGCACATAGAGGCTGTATCTGTAGACTATAGTAGTACCTGTATCAGAGCACATAGAGGCTGTATCTGTAGACTATAATAGTAGTATCTGTAGACTATAATAGTACAGAGCAAATAGAGGCTGTATCTGTAGACTATATTAGTACCTGTATCAGAGCACATAGAGGCTGTATCTGTAGACTATAATAGTACATAGAGGCTGTATCTGTAGACTATAATAGTACCTGTATCAGAGCACATAGAGGCTGTATCTGTAGACTATAATAGTACCTGTATCAGAGCAAATAGAGGCTGTATCTGTAGACTATAATAGTACCTGTATCAGAGCACATAGAGGCTGTATCTGTAGACTATAATAGTACCTGTATCAGAGCACATAGAGGCTGTATCTGTAGACTATAATAGTACCTGTATCAGAGCACATAGAGGCTGTATCTGTAGACTATAATAGTACCTGTATCAGAGCACATAGAGGCTGTATCTGTAGACTATAATAGTACCTGTATCAGAGCACATAGAGGCTGTATCTGTAGACTATAATAGTACCTGTATCAGAGCACATAGAGGCTGTATCTGTAGACTATAATAGTACCTGTATCTGTAGACTATAATAGTACCTGTATCAGAGCACATAGAGGCTGTATCTGTAGACTATAATAGTACCTGTATCAGAGCACATAGAGGCTGTATCTGTAGACTATAATAGTACCTGTATCAGAGAACATAGAGGCTGTATCTGTAGACTATAATAGTACCTGTATCAGAGCACATAGAGGCTGTATCTGTAGACTATAATAGTACCTGTATCTATAATATTACCTGTATCTGTAGACTATATTAGTACCTGTATCTGTAGACTATAGTAGTACCTGTATCAGAGCAAATAGAGGCTGTATCTGTAGACTATAATAGTACCTGTATCAGAGCACATAGAGGCTGTATCTGTAGACTATAATAGTACCTGTATCTGTAGACTATAATAGTACCTGTATCTGTAGACTATAGAGTACCTGTATCTGTGTATCTGTAGACTATAATAGTACCTGTATCACATAGAGGCTGTATCTGTAGACTATAATAGTACCTGTATCTGTAGACTATAATATACCTGTATCAGAGCACATAGAGGCTGTATCTGTAGACTATAGTAGTACCTGTATCAGAGCACATAGAGGCTGTATCTGTAGACTATAATAGTACCTGTATCAGAGCACATAGAGGCTGTATCTGTAGACTATAATAGTACCTGTATCAGAGCAAATAGAGGCTGTATCTGTAGACTATAATAGTACCTGTATCAGAGAAAATAGAGGCTGTATCTGTAGACTATAATAGTACCTGTATCAGAGCACATAGAGGCTGTATCTGTAGACTATAATAGTACCTGTATCTGTAGACTATAATAGTACCTATATCTGTAGACTATATTATTACCTGTATCAGAGCAAATAGAGGCTGTATCTGTATACTATAATAGTACCTGTATCAGAGCACATAGAGGCTGTATCTGTAGACTATAATAGTACCTGTATCTGTAGACTATAATAGTACCTGTATCAGAGCACATAGAGGCTGTATCTGTAGACTATAATAGTACCTGTATCAGAGCAAATAGAGGCTGTATCTGTAGACTATAATAGTACCTGTATCAGAGCACATAGAGGCTGTATCTGTAGACTATAATAGTACCTGTATCAGAGCACATAGAGGCTGTATCTGTTGACTATATTATTACCTGTATCAGATCAAATAGAGGCTGTATCTGTAGACTATAGTAGTACCTGTATCAGAGCAAATAGAGGCTGTATCTGTAGACTATAGTAGTACCTGTATCAGAGCACATAGAGGCTGTATCTGTAGACTATAATAGTACCTGTATCAGAGCACATAGAGGCTGTATCTGTAGACTATAATAGTACCTGTATCAGAGCACATAGAGGCTGTATCTGCAGACTATAATAGTACCTGTATCTGTAGACTATAATAGTACCTGTATCAGAGCACATAGAGGCTGTATCTGTAGACTATAATAGTACCTGTATCAGAGCACATAGAGGCTGTATCTGCAGACTATAATAGTACCTGTATCTGTAGACTATAATAGTACCTGTATCTGTAGACTATAATAGTACCTGTATCAGAGCACATAGAGGCTGTATCTGTAGACTATAATAGTACCTGTATCTATAATATTACCTGTATCTGTAGACTATAGTAGTACCTGTATCAGAGCACATAGAGGCTGTATCTGTAGACTATAATAGTACCTGTATCTATAATATTACCTGTATCTGTAGACTATAATAGTACCTGTATCTGTAGACTATAGTAGTACCTGTATCAGAGCACATAGAGGCTGTATCTGTAGACTATAATAGTACCTGTATCTATAATATTACCTGTATCTGTAGACTATAATAGTACCTGTATCAGAGCACATAGAGGCTGTATCTGTAGACTATAATAGTACCTGTATCTGTAGACTATAGTAGTACCTGTATCAGAGCACATAGAGGCTGTATCTGTAGACTATAATAGTACCTGTATCTATAATATTACCTGTATCTGTAGACTATAGTAGTACCTGTATCAGAGCACATAGAGGCTGTATCTGTAGACTATAGTAGTACCTGTATCAGAGCACATAGAGGCTGTATCTGTAGACTATAATAGTACCTGTATCTGTAGACTATAGTAGTACCTGTATCAGAGCACATAGAGGCTGTATCTGTAGACTATAGTAGTACCTGTATCTGTAGACTATAATAGTACTGTATCAGAGCACATAGAGGCTGTATCTGTAGACTATAATAGTACCTGTATCTGTAGAGCACAGAGCACATAGAGGCTGTATCTGTAGACTAGACTGTATCTGTAGACTATAATAGTACCTGTATCAGAGCACATAGAGGCTGTATCTGTAGACTATAATAGTACCTGTATCAGAGCACATAGAGGCTGTATCTGTAGACTATAGTAGTACCTGTATCAGAGCACATAGAGGCTGTATCTGTAGACTATAATAGTACCTGTATCTATAATATTACCTGTATCTGTAGACTATAATAGTACCTGTATCAGAGCACATAGAGGCTGTATCTGTAGACTATAATAGTACCTGTATCAGAGCACATAGAGGCTGTATCTGTAGACTATAATAGTACCTGTATCTATAATATTACCTGTATCTGTAGACTATAGTAGTACCTGTATCAGAGCACATAGAGGCTGTATCTGTAGACTATAGTAGTACCTGTATCAGAGCACATAGAGGCTGTATCTGTAGACTATAATAGTACCTGTATCTGTAGACTATAGTAGTACCTGTATCAGAGCACATAGAGGCTGTATCTGTAGACTATAGTAGTACCTGTATCTGTAGACTATAATAGTACCTGTATCAGAGCACATAGAGGCTGTATCTGTAGACTATAATAGTACCTGTATCTGTAGACTATAGTAGTACCTGTATCAGAGCACATAGAGGCTGTATCTGTAGACTATAATAGTACCTGTATCTGTAGACTATAATAGTACCTGTATCAGAGCACATAGAGGCTGTATCTGTAGACTATAATAGTACCTGTATCAGAGCACATAGAGGCTGTATCTGTAGACTATAGTAGTACCTGTATCAGAGCACATAGAGGCTGTATCTGTAGACTATAATAGTACCTGTATCTGTAGACTATAATAGTACCTGTATCAGAGCACATAGAGGATGTATCTGTAGACTATAATAGTACCTGTATCAGAGCACATAGAGGCTGTATCTGTAGACTATAATAGTACCTGTATCAGAGCACATAGAGGCTGTATCTGTAGACTATAATAGTACCTGTATCTGTAGACTATAGTAGTACCTGTATCAGAGCACATAGAGGCTGTATCTGTAGACTATAATAGTACCTGTATCAGAGCACATAGAGGCTGTATCTGTAGACTATAATAGTACCTGTATCTGTAGACTATAGTAGTACCTGTATCAGAGCACATATAGGCTGTATCTGTAGACTATAGTAGTACCTGTATCAGAGCACATAGAGGCTGTATCTGTAGACTATAATAGTACCTGTATCAGAGCACATAGAGGCTGTATCTGTAGACTATAATAGTACCTGTATCAGAGCACATAGAGGCTGTATCTGTAGACTATATTAGTACCTGTATCAGAGCACATAGAGGCTGTATCTGTAGACTATAATAGTACCTGTATCAGAGCACATAGAGGCTGTATCTGTAGACTATAATAGTACCTGTATCAGAGCACATAGAGGCTGTATCTGTAGACTATAATAGTACCTGTATCAGAGCACATAGAGGCTGTGACACGGAGCCTTTGTACTACTGTCAGAAGTGCACTGTCATTCCATGAAGGAAATGGGAACAGTTCGTTCAGAAAACAGAAAGAAACGTCTAATCTAATTCAGGCACGATCATCATTTCACAAGTCCTCTGTCTTCAGTAAACACATTAAAATCCACTAGACAAAATGGTAATTGGTGTGCCGCAATCCATCCAATCAGAATAACATCTGTGACGTGAGTCAAAGTCACCTTGTCACCGACAGACAGTCAGGAGACTCAACAGGAGACTAAAGTGAATCCCAAATGGCACCCTGTTCACTATACAGGTCACTGCTTTTGACCAGGGCCCTATGGGACGATCTAGGGTCACAGCATGTTCTATCACAGTAATAATGTAGCAGATAGATGGATATCATCCTGACCAGGCTGCCTGCTGTCACAGTAATAATGTAGCAGATAGATGGATATCATCATGACCAGGCTGCCTGCTGTCACAGTAATAATGTAGCAGACAGATGGATATCATCCTGACCAGGCTGCCTGCTGTCACAGTAATAATGTAGCAGACAGATGGATATCATCCTGACCAGGCTGCCTGCTGTCACAGTAATAATGTAGCAGATAGATGGATATCATCATGACCAGGCTGCCTGCTGTCACAGTAATAATGTAGCAGACAGATGGATATCATCCTGACCAGGCTGCCTGCTGTCACAGTAATAATGTAGCAGACAGATGGATATCATCCTGACCAGGCTGCCTGCTGTCACAGTAATAATGTAGCAGACAGATGGATATCATCCTGACCAGGCTGCCTGCTGTCACAGTAATAATGTAGCAGACAGATGGATATCATCCTGACCAGGCTGCCTGCTGTCACAGTAATAATGTAGCAGACAGATGGATATCATCCTGACCAGGCTGCCTGCTGTCACAGTAATAATGTAGCAGATAGATGGATATCATCCTGACCAGGCTGCCTGCTGTCACAGTAATAATGTAGCAGACAGATGGATATCATCCTGACCAGGCTGCCTGCTGTCACAGTAATAATGTAGCAGACAGATGGATATCATCCTGACCAGGCTGCCTGCTGTCACAGTAATAATGTAGCAGACAGATGGATATCATCCTGACCAGGCTGCCTGCTGTCACAGTAATAATGTAGCAGACAGATGGATATCATCCTGACCAGGCTGCCTGCTGTCACAGTAATAATGTAGCAGACAGATGGATATCATCCTGACCAGGCTGCCTGCTGTCACAGTAATAATGTAGCAGACAGATGGATATCATCCTGACCAGGCTGCTGCTGTCACAGTAATAATGTAGCAGATAGATGGATATCATCCTGACCAGGCTGCCTGCTGTCACAGTAATAATGTAGCAGACAGATGGATATCATCCTGACCAGGCTGCCTGCTGTCACAGTAATAATGTAGCAGACTGATGGATATCATCCTGACCAGGCTGCCTGCTGTCACAGTAATAATGTAGCAGACAGATGGATATCATCCTGACCAGGCTGCCTGCTGTCACAGTAATAATGTAGCAGACAGATGGATATCATCCTGACCAGGCTGCCTGCTGTCACAGTAATAATGTAGCAGACAGATGGATATCATCCTGACCAGGCTGCCTGCTGTCACAGTAATAATGTAGCAGACAGATGGATATCATCCTGACCAGGCTGCCTGCTGTCACAGTAATAATGTAGCAGACAGATGGATATCATCCTGACCAGGCTGCCTGCTGTCACAGTAATAATGTAGCAGACAGATGGATATCATCCTGACCAGGCTGCCTGCTGTCACAGTAATAATGTAGCAGACAGATGGATATCATCCTGACCAGGCTGCCTGCTGTCACAGTAATAATGTAGCAGACAGATGGATATCATCCTGACCAGGCTGCCTGCTGTCACAGTAATAATGTAGCAGACAGATGGATATCATCCTGACCAGGCTGCCTGCTGTCACAGTAATAATGTAGCAGACAGATGGATATCATCCTGACCAGGCTGCCTGCTGTCACAGTAATAATGTAGCAGACAGATGGATATCATCCTGACCAGGCTGCCTGCTGTCACAGTAATAATGTAGCAGACAGATGGATATCATCCTGACCAGGCTGCCTGCTGTCACAGTAATAATGTAGCAGACAGATGGATATCATCCTGACCAGGCTGCCTGCTGTCACAGTAATAATGTAGCAGACAGATGGATATCATCCTGACCAGGCTGCTGCTGTCACAGTAATAATGTAGCAGACAGATGGATATCATCCTGACCAGGCTGCCTGCTGTCACAGTAATAATGTAGCAGACAGATGGATATCATCCTGACCAGGCTGCCTGCTGTCACAGTAATAATGTAGCAGACAGATGGATATCATCCTGACCAGGCTGCCTGCTGTCACCGTAATAATGTAGCAGACAGATGGATATCATCCTGACCAGGCTGCCTGCTGTCACCGTAATAATGTAGCAGACAGATGAATATCATCCTGACCAGGCTGCCTGCTGTCACAGTAATAATGTAGCAGACAGATGGATATCATCCTGACCAGGCTGCCTGCTGTCACAGTAATAATGTAGCAGACAGATGGATATCATCCTGACCAGGCTGCCTGCTGTCACAGTAATAATGTAGCAGACAGATGGATATCATCCTGACCAGGCTGCCTGCTGTCACAGTAATAATGTAGCAGACAGATGGATATCATCCTGACCAGGCTGCCTGCTGTCACAGTAATAATGTAGCAGACAGATGAATATCATCCTGACCAGGCTGCCTGCTGTCACAGTAATAATGTAGCAGACAGATGGATATCATCCTGACCAGGCTGCCTGCTGTCACAGTAATAATGTAGCAGACAGATGGATATCATCCTGACCAGGCTGCCTGCTGTCACAGTAATAATGTAGCAGACAGATGGATATCATCCTGACCAGGCTGCCTGCTGTCAGAGTAATAATGTAGCAGACAGATGGATATCATCCTGACCAGGCTGCCTGCTGTCACAGTAATAATGTAGCAGACAGATGGATATCATCCTGACCAGGCTGCCTGCTGTCACAGTAATAATGTAGCAGACAGATGGATATCATCCTGACCAGGCTGCCTGCTGTCACAGTAATAATGTAGCAGACAGATGGATATCATCCTGACCAGGCTGCCTGCTGTCACAGTAATAATGTAGCAGACAGATGGATATCATCCTGACCAGGCTGCCTGCTGTCACAGTAATAATGTAGCAGACAGATGGATATCATCCTGACCAGGCTGCCTGCTGTCACAGTAATAATGTGACCTGTCACTATAATAATAGTCCTTCTGTAGCTCAGTTGGTAGAGCATGGCGCTTGTAACGCCAGGGTAGTGGGTTCGATCCCCGGGACCACCCATATGTAGAATGTATGCACACATGACTGTAAGTCGCTTTGGATAAAAGCGTCTGCTAAATGGCATATATTATTATATATATTATAATGTAGCAGACTGTCACGCCCTGGGAGTGACATGGGTGATTTATGTGTTTTGTCTTGTCTAGGGTTTTTTGTAGATTCATAGGGTTGTGTTCTTTTAGGTGTCTCGGTAAGTCTATCGTTGCCTGGATTGGTTCTCAATCAGAGGCAGGTGTTTATCGTTGTCTCTGATTGGGAACCATATTTAGGCAGCCATATTCTTTGGCTATCTTGTGGGTGATTGTTTCCTGTCTTTGTGTTTTATGCACCAGTTAGGAATGTTTCGGTTTTCAAGTTTATTGTTTTGTAGTTTGTTCATGTTACGTTTCTCTTATTAAAGAACCATGAACTTCAACCACGCTGCGTTTTGGTCCGCCTCTCCTTCCCAGGAAGAAAGCCGTGACACAAACAGATATCATCATGACCAGGCCGCTGCTTGTTCCATCACAGTCATAATGTAGCAGACAGATGAAATAACATATGATATACAATGATTGTGTAAATGTGGATTTCCTTGGAAACAAAGCCAGTCAGACAAATACACATTGTAGTGTATCTTAATGATAGCCTTTCTCTTCAATCCAGAGAGTGTCGTTCTCCATCACTTCACAGATCAATAGGATCAATACAGTCAGGACAGAAACCTGGTCAACCACCACCCAGCTAAACATGGCTGACCTCTTTACAGCTAAACCTGGCTGAGCTCTTTACAGCTAAACCTGGCCCACCACCTCCCAGCTAAACCTGGCCCACCTCTTTACAGCTAAACCTGGCCCACCACCTCCCAGCTAAACCTGGCCCACCTCTTTACAGCTAAACCTGGCCCACCACCTCCCAGCTAAACCTGGCCCACCTCTTTACAGCTAAACCTGGCCCACCACCTCCCAGCTAAACCTGGCCCACCTCTTTACAGCTAAACCTGGCCCACCACCTACCAGCTAAACCTGGCCCACCACCTACCAGCTAAACCTGGCCCACCGCCCTCCCAGCTAAACCTGGCCCACCGCCCTCCCAGCTAAACCTGGCCCACCACCTCCCAGCTAAACCTGGCCCACCGCCCTCCCAGCTAAACATGGCCCACCGCCCTCCCAGCTAAACATGGCCCACCGCCCTCCCAGCTAAACATGGCCCACCGCCCTCCCAGCTAAACATGGCCCACCGCCCTCCCAGCTAAACATGGCCCACCGCCCTCCCAGCTAAACATGGCCCACCGCCCTCCCAGCTAAACATGGCCCACCGCCCTCCCAGCTAAACCTGGCCCACCACCTCCCAGCTAAACCTGGCCCACCACCCTCCCAGCTAAACCTGGCTGACCTCTTTACAGCCAAACCTGGCCGACCTCTTTACAGCTAAACCTGGCCGACCTCTTTACAGCTAAACCTGGTCCACCACCTCCCAGCTAAACCTGGCCCACCACCCTCCCAGCTAAACCTGGCCCACCACCCTCCCAGCTAAACCTGGCCCACCACCCTCCCAGCTAAACCTGGCCCACCACCCTCCCAGCTAAACCTGGCCCACCACCTCCCAGCTAAACCTGGCCCACCACCCTCCCAGCTAAACCTGGCCCAACTCTTTACAGTTAAACCTGGCCCACCACCCTCCCAGCTAAACCTGGCCCACCGCCCTCCCAGCTAAACCTGGCCCACCGCCCTCCCAGCTAAACCTGGCCCACCGCCCTCCCAGCTAAACCTGGCCCACCGCCCACCCAGCTAAACCTGGCCCACCACCGTCCCAGCTAAACCTGGCCCACCACCCTCCCAGCTAAACCTGGCCCACCACCCTCCCAGCTAAACCTGGCCCACCGGCCTCCCAGCTAAACCTGGCCCACCGGCCTCCCAGCTAAACCTGGCCCACCACCCACCCAGCTAAACCTGGCCCACCACCCTCCCAGCTAAACCTGGCCCACCACCCTCCCAGCTAAACCTGGCCCACCACCCTCCCAGCTAAACCTGGCCCACCACCCTCCCAGCTAAACCTGGACCACCACCCTCCCAGCTAAACCTGGACCACCACCTCCCAGCTAAACCTGGCCCACCACCCACCCAGCTAAACCTGGCCCACCACCCTCCCAGCTAAACCTGGCCCACAGCCCTCCCAGCTAAAGCAGTTAGATTAACCAGAATTTAAGCTTTCAGTCGATATAAGACACTTAGACGTTCCTAAATGTTTAATATCCATAATATTTATGATTATATATTTGAATTACGCCCCCTCCAGTTTCCCAGGAAGTTGCCCCGCTAACGGGACGCCTAGCTTGAAGTTAAGTCCTGTCCCACTTCTGTCCCTGGAACTCTTCTGTCTCTAAACCTCTTCTGTACCTGTCCCACTTCTATACCTGGAACTCTTCTGTCTCTAAACCTCTTCTGTACCTGTCACTCTTCTGTCTCTGAGCCTCTTCTGTCTCTAAACCTCTTCTGTCTCTAAACCTCTTCTGTCTCTAAACCTCTTCTGTCTCTAAACCTCTTCTGTCTCTAAACCTCTTCTGTACCTGTCACTCTTCTGTCTCTGAGCCTCTTCTGTCTCTAAACCTATTCTGTACCTGTCACTCTTCTGTCTCTGAGCCTCTTCTGTCTCTAAACCTCTTCTGTACCTGTCCCTCTTCTGTCTCTAAACCTCTTCTGTCTCTAAACCTCTTCTGTACCTGTCACTCTTCGGTCTCTAAACCTCTTCGGTCTCTAAACCTCTTCGGTCTCTAAACCTCTTCTGTCTCTAAACCTCTTCTGTCTCTAAACCTCTTCTGTCTCTAAACCTCTTCTGTCTCTAAACCTCTTCTGTCTCTAAACCTCTTCTGTACCTGTCCCTCTTCTGTCTCTAAACCTCTTCTGTACCTGTCACTCTTCTGTCTCTGAGCCTCTTCTGTCTCTAAACCTATTCTGTACCTGTCACTCTTCTGTCTCTGAGCCTCTTCTGTCTCTAAACCTCTTCTGTACCTGTCCCTCTTCTGTCTCTAAACCTCTTCTGTCTCTAAACCTCTTCTGTACCTGTCACTCTTCTGTCTCTAAACCTCTTCTGTCTCTAAACCTCTTCTGTCTCTAAACCTCTTCTGTACCTGTCACTCTTCTGTCTCTAAACCTCTTCTGTCTCTAAACCTCTTCTGTCTCTAAACCTCTTCTGTCTCTAAACCTCTTCTGTCTCTAAACCTCTTCTGTCTCTAAACCTCTTCTGTCTCTAAACCTCTTCTGTACCTGTCCCTCTTCTGTCTCTAAACCTCTTCTGTACCTGTCACTCTTCTGTCTCTGAGCCTCTTCTGTCTCTAAACCTATTCTGTACCTGTCCCTCTTCTGTCTCTAAACCTCTTCTGTCTCTAAACCTCTTCTGTCTCTAAACCTCTTCTGTACCTGTCCCTCTTCTGTCTCTAAACCTCTTCTGTACCGGTCACTCTTCTGTCTCTGAGCCTCTTCTGTCTCTAAACCTATTCTGTACCTGTCACTCTTCTGTCTCTGAGCCTCTTCTGTCTCTAAACCTCTTCTGTACCTGTCCCTCTTCTGTCTCTAAACCTCTTCTGTCTCTAAACCTCTTCTGTACCTGTCACTCTTCTGTCTCTAAACCTCTTCTGTCTCTAAACCTCTTCTGTCTCTAAACCTCTTCTGTCTCTAAACCTCTTCTGTACCTGTCCCTCTTCTGTCTCTAAACCTCTTCTGTACCTGTCACTCTTCTGTCTCTGAGCCTCTTCTGTCTCTAAACCTATTCTGTACCTGTCACTCTTCTGTCTCTGAGCCTCTTCTGTCTCTAAACCTCTTCTGTACCTGTCCCTCTTCTGTCTCTAAACCTCTTCTGTCTCTAAACCTCTTCTGTACCTGTCACTCTTCTGTCTCTAAACCTCTTCTGTCTCTAAACCTCTTCTGTCTCTAAACCTCTTCTGTCTCTAAACCTCTTCTGTACCTGTCCCTCTTCTGTCTCTAAACCTCTTCTGTACCTGTCCCTCTTCTGTCTCTAAACCTATTCTGTACCTGTCACTCTTCTGTCTCTGAGCCTCTTCTGTCTCTAAACCTATTCTGTACCTGTCCCTCTTCTGTCTCTAAACCTCTTCTGTACCTGTCACTCTTCTGTCTCTGAGCCTCTTCTGTCTCTAAACCTCTTCTGTCTCTAAACCTCTTCTGTCCGTGTCCCTGTCCCTCTTCTGTCCCTGAGCCTCCTCTGTCCCTGAGCCTCCTCTGTCCCTGAGCCATGTCCGTCTCTGAGCATCTTCTGTCCCTGAGCCATGTCTGTCTCTGAGCATCTTCTGTCTCTGAGCCTCTTCTGTCCCTGAGCCTCTTCTGTCCCTGAGCCTCTTCTGTCCCTGAGCCATGTCTGTCTCTGAGCCTCCTCGATCCCTCTCCCTCTTCTGTCCCTCTCCCTCTTCTGTCCCTGTCCCTCTTCTGTCTCTGAGCCATGTCTGTCTCTGAGCCATGTCTGTCTCTGAGCCATGTCTGTCTCTGAGCCATGTCTGTCTCTGAGCCATGTCTGTCTCTGAGCCATGTCTGTCTCTGAGCCATGTCTGTCTCTGAGCCATGTCTGTCTCTGAGCCATGTCTGTCTCTGAGCCTCTTCTGTCCCTGAGCCTCTTCTGTCCCTGAGCCATGTCTGTCCCTGAGCCATGTCTGTCCCTGAGCCATGTCTGTCTCTGAGCCATGTCTGTCCCTGAGCCACGTCTGTCCCTGAGCCTCCTCTGTCCCTGAGCCTCCTCTGTCCCTGAGCCTCCTCTGTCCCTGAGCCTCCTCTGTCCCTGAGCCTCCTCTGTCCCTGAGCCTCCTCTGTCCCTGAGCCTCCTCTGTCCCTGAGCCTCCTCTGTCCCTGAGCCTCCTCTGTCCCTGAGCCTCCTCTGTCCCTGAGCCTCCTCTGTCCCTGAGCCATGTCTGTCCCTGAGCCATGTCTGTCCCTGAGCCATGTCTGTCCCTGAGCCATGTCTGTCCCTGAGCCATGTCTGTCTCTGAGCCTCCTCTGTCCCTGAGCCTCCTCTGTCCCTGAGCCTCCTCTGTCCCTGAGCCTCCTCTGTCCCTGAGCCTCCTCTGTCCCTGAGCCTCCTCTGTCCCTGAGCCTCCTCTGTCCCTGAGCCTCCTCTGTCCCTGAGCCTCCTCTGTCCCTGAGCCTCTTCTGTCCCTGAGCCTCTTCTGTCCCTGAGCCTCCTCTGTCCCTGAGCCTCCTCTGTCCCTGAGCCTCCTCTGTCCCTGAGCCTCCTCTGTCCCTGAGCCTCCTCTGTCCCTGAGCCTCCTCTGTCCCTGAGCCTCCTCTGTCCCTGAGCCTCCTCTGTCCCTGAGCCTCCTCTGTCCCTGAGCCTCTTCTGTCCCTGAGCCTCTTCTGTCCCTGAGCCATGTCTGTCTCTGAGCATCTTCTGTCTCTGAGCCTCCTCTGTCTCTGAGCCTCCTCTGTCCCTGAGCCTCCTCTGTCCCTGAGCCATGTCTGTCCCCTCCATGGGATAAATATAGCGTCAGGTATTCACACCAGAGGTAAAATCTAGAATCAGGTATTCACACCAGAGAGTTAACCACGTCTCTCCGCTCCTTGGGATAAATCTACCGTCAGGTATTCACACCAGAGAGGTAACCACGTCTCTCAGCTCCATGGGATAAATCTACCGTCAGGTATTCACACCAGAGAGGTAACCACGTCTCTCCGCTCCATGGGATAAATCTACCGTCAGGTATTCACACCAGAGAGGTAACCACGTCTCTCCGCTCCTTGGGATAAATCTACCGTCAGGTATTCACACCAGAGAGGTAACCACGCCTCTCCGCTCCATGGGATAAATCTACCGTCAGGTATTCACACCAGAGAGGTAACCACGTCTCTCCGCTCCTTGGGATAAATCTACCGTCAGGTATTCACACCAGAGAGGTAACCACGTCTCTCCGCTCCTTGGGATAAATCTACGTCAGGTATTCACACCAGAGAGGTAACCACGTCTCTCCGCTCCTTGGGATAAATCTACCGTCAGGTATTCACACCAGAGAGGTAACCACGTCTCTCCGCTCCATGGGATAAATCTACCGTCAGGTATTCACACCAGAGAGGTAAACACGTCTCTCCGCTCCTTGGGATAAATCTACCGTCAGGTATTCACACCAGAGAGGTAACCACGTCTCTCCGCTCCATGGGATAAATCTACCGTCAGGTATTCACACCAGATAGGTAACCACGTCTCTCCGCTCCTTGGGATAAATCTACCGTCAGGTATTCACACCAGAGAGGTAACCACGTCTCTCCGCTCCATGGGATAAATCTACCGTCAGGTATTCACACCAGAGAGGTAACCACGTCTCTCCGCTCCATGGGATAAATCTACCGTCAGGTATTCACACCAGAGAGGTAAACACGTCTCTCCGCTCCTTGGGATAAATCTACCGTCAGGTATTCACACCAGAGAGGTAACCACGCCTCTCCGCTCCATGGGATAAATCTACCGTCAGGTATTCACACCAGAGAGGTAACCACGTCTCTCCGCTCCATGGGATAAATCTACCGTCAGGTATTCACACCAGAGAGGTAACCACGTCTCTCCGCTCCTTGCCTCCTCAGTTTGCAGTCTTTATACATGTTGCTGTGGAGAACAGCATCTATAATGCACGGCCGTTGTAAAGGCAGATTATCGTGACCGGGATTAAAGGGAATGGAAGATTACTGAGAGGATCCATGGGGTTGATACCCGTTAGCCCTACCGGTTGCCATGGTAATTTACTGCGACAGGGGGCTCCTATCTGAAGGTGTGTGTTGGTCGCAACATTCAATGAAGGGGAAGGGATTCATGTGGTTATTCATGTCAGACTGAATGTGTCTGTTATGCAGGTGAATGAGGACCCAAAAGCGACTTAACAAAACAGAGTCTTTATTCCAGTATTTGACAAAAGTGATAATCCTGGAAATATCAAGGTGAAAACAAAACAGGAAAACTGAAATCCACTCGTCAGTAGAAAGGACTGACTGGAGACTCGAGCATAGACTGCAGGTTGCTTCGGGAAGGCACCGGCCGTAGCAGACCTAGACACCTGCTCACACGCAGCATCTGAAGATGGTAAAACACGACAGGGCGAGACAAGGACACAGAACTGCGAACATCATACAAGGATCCGACAAGGACAGAAGCGGAAAACAAGGGGAGAAATAGGGCTCTAATCAGAGGGCAAAAATAGGGAACAGGTGTGAAAAGAGTAAATGAGTGAGTTAGGAGAATGAGGAACAGCTGGGAGCAGGAACGGAACGATAGAGAGAAGAGAGGGAGGGGAGAGAGAGGGATAGAAAAAGGGAACGAACCTAATAAGACCAGCAGGGGAAACGAACAGAAGGGAAAGCAAAGAGACAAGACATGATAACCAATGATAAAACATGACAGTACCCCCACTCACCGAGCGCCTCCTGGCGCACTCGAGGAGGAACCCTGGCGGCAACGGAGGAAATCATCAATCAACGAACGGTCCAGCACGTCCCGAGATGGAACCCAACTCCTCTCCTCAGGACCGTAACCCTCCCAATCCACTAAGTACTGGTGACCACGTCCCCGAGAACGCATGTCCATGATCTTCCGTACCTTGTAAATAGGTGCGCCCTCGACAAGGACGGGGGGGAAGACGAACGGGGCGCGAAGAAAGGGCTTGACACAGGAGACATGGAAGACAGGGTGGACGCGACGAAGATGTCGCGGAAGAAGCAGTCGCACAGCGACAGGATTGATGACCTGGGAGACACGGAACGGACCAATGAACCGCGGAGTCAACTTGCGAGAAGCTGTCGTAAGGGGAAGGTTACGAGTGGAAAGCCACACTCTCTGGCCGCGACAATACCTAGGACTCTTAATCCTACGTTTATTGGCGGCTCTCACAGTCTGCGCCCTGTAACGGCAAAGTGCAGACCTGACCCTCCTCCAGGTGCGCTCACAACGTTGGACAAACGCCTGAGCGGAGGGAACGCTGGACTCGGCGAGCTGGGACGAGAACAGAGGAGGCTGGTACCCCAGACTACTCTGAAACGGAGATAGCCCGGTAGCAGACGAAGGAAGCGAGTTGTGAGCGTACTCTGCCCAGGGGAGCTGTTCTGCCCAAGACGCAGGGTTTCTAAAAGAAAGGCTGCGTAATATGCGACCAATCGTTTGATTGGCCCTTTCAGCTTGACCGTTAGACTGGGGATGAAAACCGGAAGAGAGACTGACGGAAGCACCAATCAAACGACAGAACTCCCTCCAAAACTGTGACGTGAATTGCGGACCTCTGTCTGAAACGGCGTCTAACGGGAGGCCATGAATTCTGAACACATTCTCAATGATGATTTGTGCCGTCTCCTTAGCGGAAGGAAGCTTAGCGAGGGGAATGAAATTTGCCGCCTTAGAGAACCTATCGACAACCGTAAGAATCACAGTCTTCCCCGCAGACGAAGGCAGACCGGTAATGAAGTCTAAGGCGATGTGAGACCATGGTCGAGAAGGAATGGGAAGCGGTCTGAGACGACCGGCAGGAGGAGAGTTACCAGACTTAGTCTGCGCGCAGTCCGAACAAGCAGCCACGAAACGGCGCGTGTCACGCTCCTGAGTAGGCCACCAAAACCGCTGGCGAATAGAAGCAAGCGTACCCCGAACGCCGGGGTGGCCAGCTAACTTGGCAGAGTGAGCCCACTGAAGAACAGCCAGACGAGTAGAAACAGGAACGAAAAGAAGGTTACTAGGACAAGCGCGACGCAGTGTGAGTGAGTGCTTGCTTAACCTGTCTCTCAATTCCCCAGACAGTCAACCCGACAACACGCCCATCAGGAAGAATCCCCTCGGGGTCGGTAGAAGCCACAGAAGAACTAAAGAGACGGGATAAGGCATCAGGCTTGGTGTTCTTATTACCCGGGCGATAAGAAATCACGAACTCGAAACGAGCGAAAAACAACGCCCAACGAGCTTGACGTGCATTAAGTCGTTTGGCAGAACGGATGTACTCAAGGTTCTTATGGTCAGTCCAAACGACAAAAGGAACGGTCGCCCCCTCCAACCACTGTCGCCATTCGCCTAGGGCTAAGCGGATGGCGAGCAGTTCGCGATTACCCACATCATAGTTGCGTTCCGATGGCGACAGGCGATGAGAAAAATAAGCGCAAGGATGGACCTTATCGTCAGACTGGAAGCGCTGAGATAGAATGGCTCCCACGCCCACCTCAGAAGCGTCAACCTCGACAATGAATTGTTTAGTGACGTCAGGAGTAACAAGGATAGGAGCGGATGTAAAACGCTTCTTGAGGAGATCAAAAGCTCCCTGGGCGGAACCGGACCACTTAAAGCACGTCTTGACAGAAGTAAGGGAATACCCCCCTGTATTGGACAAAAATGAATGGCATGTCATTGGCATCGGACAAACCATATACACATTGGCCAATACCACCCAATTCGGCGTTGATTCATCCAAAGTGTATTGCAAATGCCATATGGTAATTGCCAGTTGTAACACTTTAAAAATTCAACAGGGGCAAATGCGCTCCACCGGGGTTTTTCATATTGGATATGTAACCCAAATTAATGTCCAAAAGTAAAATTTTGAAAAATGAACTTTTTTTTCAAAAACTTATCACCCCTTAAAAAAGTGCTTTCTGGACCGTTTTTCGAAATTCTTTCAATTTTTTGTCAATTACACATGTGTAAGAACTGTATGAATATACTTTTGTCCAATTTTATTATCATAATTTTTTTAATTTTTTTATATGCGCATAAGGAATATGTTTTGTCCAATTCCAATATGATTTCATAGGAAGTCAAAAGTCAAAAGTCAAAAATGTCAAAATTTTGTAAAAACTTCACACACCCATAAAAAGTGCTTTCTGGACCGTTTTTCGAAATTCTTTCGATTTTTTGTCAATTACACATGTGTAAGAACTGTATGAATATACTTTTGTCCAATTTTATTATCATAATTTTTTTTTTTTTTTTTTTTTTACATGCGCATAAGGAATATGTTTTGTCCAATTCCAATATGATTTCATAGGAAGTCAAAGTCAAAAGTCAAAAATGTCAAAATTTTGTAAAAACTTCACACACCCATAAAAAAGTGCTTTCTGGACCGTTTTTCGAAATTCTTTCGATTTTTGTCAATTACACATGTGTAAGAACTGTATGAATATACTTTTGTCCAATTTTATTATCATAATTTTTTTAATTTTTTTATATGCGCATAAGGAATATGTTTTGTCCAATTCCAATATGATTTCATAGGAAGTCAAAGTCAAAAGTCAAAAATGTCAAAATTTTGTAAAAACTTCACACACCCTTAAAAAGTGCTTTCTGGACCGTTTTTGAAATTCTTTCAATTTTTTGTCAATTACACATGTGTAAGAACTGTATGAATATACTTTTGTCCAATTTTATCATATTTTTTTATATATTTTTTTAAATTGTGCATAAGGATTTTTTTTGTGGGCCAAATGACGTAAGAAATTTGACATGCTCAAAAATCCTGCAGAAATGCAAAATTGACTGGCCTGATGAACTCGGGATGGCCGGGCAGTGATAGTTGTTCCTTTCCATCACTCGTTGTGTTGACTTCATCATGTCCATTTTGTGATGTTTTTTCACTATATAATCATATTGCAAGTGCGCGCGCATTTGCAATATGTTTCAATGTGCATTTACCATATGAAATTTGACATGCTCAAAAATGCAAAATTGACTGGTCTGATGGACACAGGATGGCCGAGCAGTGATAGTTGTACATTTCCATCACTCGTTGTGTTGATTTCATCATCTCCGTTAGGTGATGTTTTTACACTATAGAATCATATTGCAAATGCACGTGCATTGTTGTGCAACTGGTAACCCAAAAATAAAAATATGGTTGTAAATGCATTTACCGGTCATTCTGATATTAATGCTCGCTATGGGAACACAGGATGGCCGGGCAGTGATAGTTGTACATTTCCATCACTCGTTGTGTTGATTTCATCATGTCCATTAGGTGATGTTTTTACACTATAGAATCATATTGCAAATGCACGTGCATTGTTGTGCAACTGGTAACCCAAAAATAAAAATATGGTTGTAAATGCATTTACCGGTCATTCTGATATTAATGCTCGCTATGGGAACACAGGATGGCCGGGCAGTGATAGTTGTACATTTCCATCACTCGTTGTGTTGATTTCATCATGTCCATTAGGTGATGTTTTTACACTATAGAATCATATTGCAAGTGCGCGCATTTGCAATATGTTTCAATGTGCATTTACCATATGAAATTTGACATGCTCAAAAATGCAAAATTGACTGGTCTGATGGACACAGGATGGCCGAGCAGTGATAGTTGTACATTTCCATCACTCGTTGTGTTGATTTCATCATGTCCATTAGGTGATGTTTTTTCACTATAGAATCATATTGCAAGTGCGCGCGCATTTGCAATATGTTTCAATGTGCATTTACCATATGAAATTTGACATGCTCAAAAATGCCAAATTGACTGGTCTGATGAACACAGGATGGCTGAGCAGTGATAGTTGTACATTTCCATCACCTGTTGTGTTGATTTCATCATGTCCATTTGTTTATGTTTTCTCACTTTTGCAAAGTCACTGTGCATTTGCAATATGGTTCAATGGGCAGGTACCATCACGAATTTGTCATGCTATAAAAATCCTGCAGGAATGTGAAATTGACTGGTCTGATGAACACAGGATGGCCGAGCAGTGATAGTTGTACATTTCCATCACTTGTTGTGTTGATTTCATCATGTCCATTAGGTGATGTTTTTTCACTATAGAATCATATTGCAAATGCACGTGCATTGTTGTGCAACTGGTAACCCAAAAATTAAAATATGGTTGTAAATGCATTTACCGGTCATTCTGATATTAATGCTCGCTATGGGAACACAGGATGGCCGGGCAGTGATAGTTGTACATTTCCATCACTCGTTGTGTTGATTTCATCATGTCCATTAGGTGATGTTTTTACACTATAGAATCATATTGCAAGTGCGCGCGCATTTGCAATATGTTTCAATGTGCATTTACCATATGAAATTTGACATGCTCAAAAATGCAAAATTGACTGGTATGATGGACACAGGATGGCCGAGCAGTGATAGTTGTACATTTCCATCACTCGTTGTGTTGATTTCATCATGTCCATTAGGTGATGTTTTTACACTATAGAATCATATTGCAAGTGCGCGCGCATTTGCAATATGTTTCAATGTGCATTTACCATATGAAATTTGACATGCTCAAAAATGCAAAATTGACTGGTCTGATGGACACAGGATGGCCGAGCAGTGATAGTTGTACATTTCCATCACTCGTTGTGTTGATTTCATCATGTCCATTAGGTGATGTTTTTTCACTATAGAATCATATTGCAAATGCACGTGCATTGTTGTGCAACTGGTAACCCAAAAATAAAAATATGGTTGTAAATGCATTTACCGGTCATTCTGATATTAATGCTCGCTATGGGAACACAGGATGGCCGGGCAGTGATAGTTGTACATTTCCATCACTCGTTGTGTTGATTTCATCATGTCCATTAGGTGATGTTTTTACACTATAGAATCATATTGCAAGTGCGCGCGCATTTGCAATATGTTTCAATGTGCATTTACCATATGAAATTTGACATGCTCAAAAATGCAAAATTGACTGGTCTGATGGACACAGGATGGCCGAGCAGTGATAGTTGTACATTTCCATCACTCGTTGTGTTGATTTCATCATGTCCATTAGGTGATGTTTTTACACTATAGAATCATATTGCAAGTGCGCGCATTTGCAATATGTTTCAATGTGCATTTACCATATGAAATTTGACATGCTCAAAAATGCAAAATTGACTGGTCTGATGGACACAGGATGGCCGAGCAGTGATAGTTGTACATTTCCATCACTCGTTGTGTTGATTTCATCATGTCCATTAGGTGATGTTTTTACACTATAGAATCATATTGCAAGTGCGCGCGCATTTGCAATATGTTTCAATGTGCATTTACCATATGAAATTTGACATGCTCAAAAATGCAAAATTGACTGGTCTGATGGACACAGGATGGCTGAGCAGTGATAGTTGTACATTTCCATCACTCGTTGTGTTGATTTCATCATGTCCATTTGTTTATGTTTTCTCACTTTTGCAAAGTCACTGTGCATTTGCAATATGGTTCAATGGGCAGGTACCATCACGAATTTGTCATGCTATAAAAATCCTGCAGGAATGTGAAATTGACTGGCCCGATGAACTCGGGATAGCTGGGCAGTGATTCTGGTTCATCTCCATGGCTCGTTAGGGTTGATTTCAGAATGTCACTTTTGGTGATGGTCCCTCTCCGTTTAAACATATTGCTAATGTACAAAAGTCAACTAGCAAGTCAGTGTCCATCAGTCAATTAGATGTCATTTTGACACCAAACTGATACCAATTGACACCAAACCCACTTTTTCCAACTCATTTAGAAGCCAACTATCATATATGTCAGAGCAGGCCCATAATTCACAGCGCCTTTAGTTTAAAACATAATAAAAACGTAAAACACATAGTTACGTTCTAGCTGCGGGTCCAGGTCAGACATTATGTGAAGGCCTATGTGAGGCGACCCCGAATCCCGAGTTTCGGCTCGATAGGTCCTTCGGTGCCCGAGTAAAACCCTAATTGGTGCTGAAAATCCACTTTTTCCATGCCTTGCTATGGGGTCCTTGAATGAGCTATCGGACCGAAACGTTGGGGTCCGTCTCTATGGGCCGAGCCGGTTCCAATGCACCTAGTCTTGTGTCTCTGAGACTTTTCTAAATGTCGCCATTTTCGTAATGGTCAAAATGAATTGAAATCATTGCAAATGTACGAGGCTATTTCTCGGTCCGAGAACCTTCTAGAGCCACCTAACTCACCACGCACTATCGACCCGAGGTCTAGAACAGGTTTCTAAAGTTTCGAACTCTAGGTCTGACGGTTCTTTTTTAGCTCGAACAAAGCTAACTATTGGAGGCACTGTCTGTCTCTACAACCCCCAATACGTCCCTCCTTCCAAGTTGTGTGTCTGTGTGATTTAGTTTTCCTTTGAAATTTTATGGGAAAAATGACTGATTTACAGTTCATGGGGGTTGCCTAATCACACATATGAAGTTTTGGACAGATCTGACTTTTTAACCCCTCGAAACAGCCCCTGAGACACCAATTAAGGCACTTCCGGTTGGCACAGGAAGCTATAAGTCAACACATATCCTCACTGGGCTATGCTTTTACAGAATCCTGTGTTTTAAGTCCTTACGTTAAGAATTGACTGATTTACACAGGGTTGAATGCACTATGTCTATCAAACTGCAGGCAGGTAATGGAAAAACACTTTTAGGGTGATTTTAACCACTTCCGGTTGGTCCAGGAAGCCTAGAATCAACACAGGTAGACCTCATACTGGCCTGATGGACTGTTATCAAAGACAGGTTCATACGGCATTCATAACCCATATAGACTTCAGGTTGAATTTAGGGGTGCAGGCAATGTATTCCTATGGGGAGAGAAGTCAATGCAAACTATTTGAAGTAAACACCTTCTTTTAACTATTAAGGGTTAATGCCACACGGTCAACGTTAGGCTTGCACGGATCGGAAGGACCTTAGGAACGTACCTGAGGTCGAATTGTGCTTCTCACCCTAACGGTTCTCTCACTGTCACCCAAAAGCAAATGACGTTGTGGGGCAGGCTTCATTTTGGGCCTACTTTTCTAATGGTCGCTGCGCTCAGACCGAGCGAGCTACGGTCAAGCGGGATATCTCGTTGAACTCGGCACGGCCTAGAGATTATGTTTATGCCATTGCCTGCTCTCTGTGTCTTTGAGAACCGCACTTTTTCACTCCAGCCTTGCTGTGTGCGTGTGAGAGCTTTTCTTTGACATCTGTTGGGAGAAATGACTGATTTACAGTTCATGAGGGTTACCTAGTCACACATATGAAGTTTTGAAAAGATCTGACCTTTTTAACCCTTGGAAACTGCCACTGTGACATCATTAAAGGCACTTCCGGTTGGCACAGGAAGCTATAAGTAAACCCATGTCTTGATTGACATAGAAACTTACAGAATCCTGAGTTTTAAGTCCTTACGTTAAGAATTGACTGATTTACACAGGGTTGAATGCACTATGTCTATCAAACTGCAGGCAGGTAATGGAAAAACAATTTTAGGGTGATTTTAACCACTTCCGGTTGGTCCAGGAAGCCTAGAATCAACACAGGTAGACCTCATACTGGCCTGATGGACTGTTACCAAAGACAGGTTCATACGGCATTCATAACCCATATAGACTTCAGGTTGAATTTAGGGGTGCAGGCAATGTATTCCTATGGGGAGAGAAATCAATGCAAACTATTTGAAGTAAACACCTTCTTTTAACTATTAAGGGTTAATGCCACACGGTCAAGGTTAGGCTTGCACGGATCGGAAGGACCTTAGGAACGTACCTGAGGTCGAATTGTGCTTCTCACCCTAACGGTTCTCTCACTGTCACCCAAAAGCAAATGACGTTGTGGGGCAGGCTTCATTTTGGGCCTACTTTTCTAATGGTCGCTGCGCTCAGACCGAGCGAGCTACGGTCAAGCGGGATATCTCGTTGAACTCGGCACGGCCTAGACATTATGTTTATGCCATTGCCTGCTCTCTGTGTCTTTGAGAACCACACTTTTCACTCCATCCTTGCTGTGTGTGCGTGTGAGAGCTTTTCTTTGACATCTGTTGGGAGAGATGACTGATTTACAGTTCATGAGGGTTACCTAGTCACACATATGAAGTTTTGAAAAGATCTGACTTTTTTAACCCCTCGAAACAGCCCCTGAGACACCAATTAAGGCACTTCCGGTTGTCACAGGAAGCTATAAGTCAACATATATCCTCACTGGGCTATGCTTTTACAGAATCCTGAGTTTTAAGTCCTTACGTTAAGAATTGACTGATTTACACAGGGTTGAATGCACTATGTCTATCAAACTGCAGGCAGGTAATGGAAAAACACTTTTAGGGTGATTTTAACCACTTCCGGTTGGTCCAGGAAGCTTAGAATCAACACAGGTAGACCTCATACTGGCCTGATGGACTGTTACCAAAGACAGGTTCATACGGCATTCATAACCCATATAGACTTCAGGTTGAATTTAGGGGTAAAGGCAATGTATTCCTATGGGGAGAGAAGTCAATGCAAACTCTTTGAAGTAAACACCTTCTTTTAACTATTAAGGGTTAATGCCACACGGTCAAGGTTAGGCTTGCACGGATCGGAAGGACCTTAGGAACGTACCTGAGGTCGAATTGTGCTTCTCACCCTAACGGTTCTCTCACTGTCACCCAAAAGCAAATGACGTTGTGGGGCAGGCTTCATTTTGGGCCTACTTTTCTAATGGTCGCTGCGCTCAGACCGAGCGAGCTACGGTCAAGCGGGATATCTCGTTGAACTCGGCACGGCCTAGACATTATGTTTATGCCATTGCCTGCTCTCTGTGTCTTTGAGAACCACACTTTTTCACTCCATCCTTGCTGTGTGTGCGTGTGAGAGCTTTTCTTTGACATCTGTTGGGAGAGATGACTGATTTACAGTTCATGAGGGTTACCTAGTCACACATATGAAGTTTTGAAAAGATCTGACTTTTTTAACCCCTCGAAACAGCCCCTGAGACACCAATTAAGGCACTTCCGGTTGTCACAGGAAGCTATAAGTCAACATATATCCTCACTGGGCTATGCTTTTACAGAATCCTGAGTTTTAAGTCCTTACGTTAAGAATTGACTGATTTACACAGGGTTGAATGCACTATGTCTATCAAACTGCAGGCAGGTAATGGAAAAACACTTTTAGGGTGATTTTAACCACTTCCGGTTGGTCCAGGAAGCTTAGAATCAACACAGGTAGACCTCATACTGGCCTGATGGACTGTTACCAAAGACAGGTTCATACGGCATTCATAACCCATATAGACTTCAGGTTGAATTTAGGGGTAAAGGCAATGTATTCCTATGGGGAGAGAAGTCAATGCAAACTCTTTGAAGTAAACACCTTCTTTTAACTATTAAGGGTTAATGCCACACGGTCAAGGTTAGGCTTGCACGGATCGGAAGGACCTTAGGAACGTACCTGAGGTCGAATTGTGCTTCTCACCCTAACGGTTCTCTCACTGTCACCCAAAAGCAAATGACATTGAGGGCCAGGCTTCCTTTTGCGCCTTCTTTTTTTTTCAAGGTCGCTGCACTCAGAGCGAGCTACGGTCAAGCGGGCGTCTCGTTGAACTCTGCACAGCCTGGAGACTATGGTGATGCCATTTTTTGTGTTGATTTCAGAATGCCATTTTGGTGATGGTCCCTCTCCGTTTAAACATATTGCTAATGTACAAAAGTCAACTAGCAAGTCAGTGTCCACCAGTCAATTAGATGTCATTCTGACACCAAACTGATACCAATTGACACCAAACCCACTTTTTCCAACTCATTTAGAAGCCAACTATCACATATGTCAGAGCAGGCCCATAATTCACAGCGCCATTAGTTTAAAACATAATAAAAACGTAAAACACATAGTTACGTTCTAGCTGCGGGTCCAGGTCAGACATTATGTGAAGGCCTATGTGAGGCGACCCCGAATCCCGAGTTTCGGCTCGATAGGTCCTTCGGTGCCCGAGTAAAACCTAATTGGTGCTGAAAATCCACTTTTTCCATGCCTTGCTATGGGGTCCTTGAATGAGCTATCGGACCGAAACGTTGGGGTCCGTCTCTATGGGCCGAGCCGGTTCCAATGCACCTAGTCTTGTGTCTCTGAGACTTTTCTAAATGTCGCCATTTTCGTAATGGTCAAAATGAATTGAAATCATTGCAAATGTACGAGGCTATTTCTCGGTCCGAGAACCTTCTAGAGCCACCTAACTCACCACGCACTATCGACCCGAGGTCTAGAACAAGTTTCTAAAGTTTGGAACTCTAGGTCTGACGGTTCTTTTTAGCTCGAACAAAGCTAACTATTGGAGGCACTGTCTGTCTCTACAAACCCCAATACGTCCCTCCTTCCAAGTTGTGTGTCTGTGTGATTTAGTTTTCCTTTGAAATTTTATGGGAAAAATGACTGATTTACAGTTCATGGGGGTTGCCTAATCACACATATGAAGTTTTGGACAGATCTGACTTTTTTAACCCCTCGAAACAGCCCCTGAGACACCAATTAAGGCACTTCCGGTTGTCACAGGAAGCTATAAGTCAACACATATCCTCACTGGGCTATGCTTTTACAGAATCCTGAGTTTTAAGTCCTTACGTTAAGAATTGACTGATTTACACAGGGTTGAATGCACTATGTCTATCAAACTGCAGGCAGGTAATGGAAAAACACTTTTAGGGTGATTTTAACCACTTCCGGTTGGTCCAGGAAGCTTAGAATCAACACAGGTAGACCTCATACTGGCCTGATGGACTGTTACCAAAGACAGGTTCATACGGCATTCATAACCCATATAGACTTCAGGTTGAATTTAGGGGTAAAGGCAATGTATTCCTATGGGGAGAGAAATCAATGCAAACTTTTTGAAGTAAACACCATCTTTTAACTATTAAGGGTTAATGCCACACTGTCAACGTTAGGCTTGCACGGATCGGAAGGACCTTAGGAACATACCTGAGGTCGAATGTGCTTCTCACCCTAACGGTTCTCTCACTGTCACCCAAAGCAAATGACGTTGTGGGGCAGGCTTCATTTGGGCCTACTTTTCTAATGGTCGCTGCGCTCAGACCGAGCGAGCTACGGTCAAACGGGATATCTCGTTGAACTCGGCACGGCCTAGACATTATGTTTATGCCATTGCCTGCTCTCTGTGTCTTTAAGAACCACACTTTTTCACTCCATCCTTGCTGTGTGTGCGTGTGAGAGCTTTTCTTTGACATCTGCTGGGAGAAATGACTGATTTACAGTTCATGAGGTTACCTAGTCAAACATATGAAGTTTTGAAAAGATCTGACCTTTTTAACCCATGGAAACTGCCACTGTGACACCATTAAAGGCACTTCCGGTTGGCACAGGAAGCTATAAATAAACTCATATCATGATTGGGGTATGCCTTTACAGAATCCCGAGTTTTAAGTCTTTACGTTAAGAACTGAGTTATTTACGGAGGGTTTAGTGAGTGTGTGTTATTTCAGAAAATCATAGAAAATCACAGAAATCTCGCGGGCTCACCCAGCACACTTTAAAAAGATTCGTAAGAACAACCTGCAACTGGATCTGTAACCGTTGAAAAAAAAAACACCTATCCGTGAACATCACCAAGGTGTCGTTATGCGATTTCTCTTAAATGACGATAGATAAATGGCTGGTTCTTTTTATTGACACTGGAGGCTCCTTGACTTTGACGTGAAGTGGAAAAATAATTTCTCTATTTTCATTTTGGACCTTTAATCCCAGATAAATGGCCATAACTCAAAAACCGTTGAGGCCTAGACGCCATCTTGTTCAGGGGCCAACTGCCCATTATGCCGCCCTACGCTCACCTCCGAGTTTCGGCTTCTAAATATTTTCAGTTTTCGAGATAAGGCCCCGTCGTGAATCGTGATGTTTTGTAGCAATAGCCATATGATTGCTTATGCCCTCTTGTGGAATTTCCGGGACATGGGAAAAATGACATAAATCTTATTATTTTTGTAAACGGAAACCTGTCCGACAACGTTCATTTGATGACTTCCTGGTAGGTCCGGCCCTGCCGATCGGAGCCGGACGTTTACAAACGATTTCGGACGTCTAGTAAGGACCGTACATTTGCAATATGGACTTTCTCACTAACCATACAGGTACTGCACGAATTCTTCCCAAGGTATGTAAGAGCTGTGAGAGGGGCAGCAACTTGACCCGAAATTACGAATGAAACGCCGATAGAAATTAAGCGAAACCTAAAAGCGCTGCAACTCGACACGTGACCTTGGAGCGGGCCAATCACTGACAGCCTGGACCTTAGCGGGATCCATCTGAATGCCTTCAGCGGAAATAACAGAACCGAGAAATGTGACAGAGGAGACATGAAAGGCGCACTTCTCAGCCTTCACGTAGAGACAATTCTCTAAAGGCGTTGGAGTACACGTCGAACGTGCTGAACATGAATCTCGAGTGACGGTGAAAAAATCAGGATATCGTCAAGGTAGACAAAAACAAAGATGTTCAGCATGTCTCTCAGTACATCATTAACTAATGCCTGAAAAACAGCTGGAGCATTAGCGAGACCAAACGGCAGAACCCGGTACTCAAAATGCCCTAACGGAGTGTTAAACGCCGTTTTCACTCGTCCCCCTCTCTGATGCGCACGAGATGGTAAGCGTTACGAAGGTCCAACTTAGTAAAGAACCTGGCTCCCTGCAGAATTTCGAAGGCTGACGACATAAGGGAAGCGGATAACGATTCTTAACCGTTATGTCATTCAGCCCTCGATAATCACGCAGGGGCGCAGAGTACCGTCCTTCTTCTTAACAAAAAAAACCCCGCTCCGGCAGAGGAAGAAAGGCACCACGGTACCGGCGTCGAAGAAACAGACAAATAATCCTCGAGAGCCTTACGTTCGGGGAGCCGACAGAGAGTATAGTCTACCCCGAGGAAGTGGTCCCCGGAAGGAGATCAATACTACAATCATACGACCGGTGTGGAGGAAGGGAGTTGGCTCTGGACCGACTGAAGACCGTGCGCAGATCATGATATTCCTCCGGCACTCCTGTCAAATCACCAAGTTCCTCCTGAGAAGAGGGACAGAAGAAACAGGAGGATAGCAGACATTAAACACTTCACATGACAAGAAACGTTCCAGGAAAGGATAGAATTACTAGACCAATTAATAGAAGGATTATGACATACTAGCCAGGGATGACCCAAAACAACAGGTGTAAAAGGTGAACGAAAAATCAAAAAGAAATGGTCTCACTGTGGTTACCAGATACTGTGAGGGTTAAAGGTAGTGTCTCACATCTGATACTGGGAGAAGACTACCATCTAAGGCGAACATGGGCGTGGGCTTCCCTAACTGTCTGAGAGGAATGTCATGTTTCCGAGCCCATGCTTCGTCCATAAAACAACCCTCAGCCCCAGAGTCTATCAAGGCACTGCAGGAAGCAGCCGAACCGGTCAGCGTAAATGGACCGACAATGTAGTACAGGATCTAGATGGAGAGACCTGAGTAGTAGCGCTCACCAGTAGCCCTCCGCTTACTGATGAGCTCTGGCCTTTACTGGACATGAACTGACAAAATGTCCAGCAGAACCGCAATAGAGGCAAGGCGGTTGGTGATCCTCCGTTCCTCTCCTTAGTCGAGATGCGAATACCTCCCAGCTGCATGGGCTCAGTCTCAGAGCCGGAGGAGGCGATGGTTGAGATGCGGAGAGGGGAACACCGTTAACGCGAGCTCTCTTCCACGAGCTCGGTGACGAAGATCTACCCGTCGTTCTATGCGGATGGCGAGTGCAATCAAAGAGTCCACGCTGGAAGGAACCTCCCGGGAGAGAATCTCATCTTTAACCTCAGCGTGGAGTCCCTCCAGAAAACGAGCGAGCAACGCCGGCTCGTTCAGTCACTGGAGGCAGCAAGAGTGCGAAACTCTATAGAGTAATCCGTTATGGATCGATCACCTTGACATAGAAAGCCAGGGCCCTGAAGCCTCCTTACCAAAAACTGAACGATCAAAAACCCGTATCATCTCCTCTTTAAAGTTAAGATAATTGTTAGAACACTCAGCTCTTGCCTCCCAGATAGCTGTGCCCCACTCCCGAGCCCGACCAGTAAGGAGTGAAATGACGTAAGCAATCCGAGCTCTCTCTCCAGAGTATGTGTTGGGTTGGAGAGAGAACACAATATCACACTGGGTGAGAAAGGAGCGGCACTCAGTGGGCTGCCCAGGGTAACATGGCGGGTTATTAACCTAGGTTCCGGAGACTCGGAAGACCAGGAAGTAGCTGGTGGCACGAGGCGAGACTCGAAACTGTCCTGAGAGGTCGGAAACCTGGCCGGCCAGGGTCTCAACGGCATGACGAGCAGCAGACAATTCCTGCTCGTGTCTGCCGAAGCATAGCTCCCTGGATCTCGACGGCAGTGTTGCGAGAATCCGTAGTCGCTGGGTCCATTCTTGGTCGGATCCTTCTGTTATGCAGGTGAATGAGGACCCAAAAGCGACTT